>NC_056744.1:175619159-175919159 GCF_019279795.1 Protopterus annectens
CTTTACTTTTCCTGCAAGGGATTTGACATTGCTTATACCATCTACCAGCTATCAGTGCCACAGAACTTTAATTACATAGACTCCTTAGCGAGGAAAATGTTTAAATATGTCTGGGATAACAAAGGTTCCATTGTGAAGAAAAGTATTTTTTATCCTATGGGGGTACAGATTATCTCAAATTTCACTTCCTATGATGTAACATTTTTCAATCAAGCTCATGTTAAGACTCATCTCCCTTTTTTTTCTTTTATGACAAGTTACAAATCATCTCATGATATGTGCACTCACATGGTAAGTGCCATCTAGTAACTTGCTGACTCAAAGCTTTTTGAGTTCTCCACAGGGATTTTCATTTGAAAATGATGCACTTTTCCATTATCTAAGTGATTGTATTGAACCATAAAGAAACTTAATGCTACCTGTTGCCTAAAGTAATGTTGACTTATTACTACTCAAATGGATGCATTAAAAAACAAGGATATAATGATGCTTAAACATATCCCGATATGTGGCACAATTACATTGTACCATTTTACTGGCTCAAAGCAAACATCGAGTGTTTCAGAACTGGACCACTGGAATGACATGCTGCTTACATGTAATGCCATTCAGGGCTAGAATACTATATGCACATGCCAGGGGCTCCCTATTAAAATATCGGCACTTGAAATGTCTACTACCAACAAGTTAAAAAAAAAGACCAAAACTACTGGAGAAGAGCAAGCAAGCCCCCCCCCCCCCCACACACACACCCTCAACTATTATATACCGACTTTGTGATCACCATACCTTGGAGAAATAGGAATATTCTGAGAAATGGCCATCTCAGACTTGGCACATGTTCAACGTTCAGCATTTCAAGACTTGCTCTAGCAGGTTCTGACATTTCAAATTGTTATGAATACACTAATACACCAATAGGTTAATAGTTTCTTAGGTGTGGACTACTTTGGCAGCCACTAGGGTGTTTTTAAGCCTAGTCATGCATTCTAAATCTCTGACAAGTTCTGGTTTCCTTGATAAGTGTAACCGGTGGCTTGCAAGATGAAATATTTACACACAGGGGCCTGGGAGGTGAACCATTTACTGGCTACCTATGTCCATTAGGTGTCAAACTAGGAATGAATTCCCTGTTCCCTATCCAATTGTCCAAGTTATACTTGAATTGGGTTGCAGGAACTCTGTTTCATATGGAAGAGGAACCTGTGCTAGAGAAGGGGTATTCTCTTTGATAGATACCTGTCTCTCTGACAGGTCCTATTTATATCACTGGCCAGGTTTAAGTCTTTAAAACATATAATTCTGTTGCTACTTGTTTTGTAGATATGCAGGAGGGACATTAGGGTGGGGTCTAACATAGCCTTTTATGTCAGGTATAGATCTGCCCTCAAAAGCCTGTAGGAGACAGAATACAGGGGTAGGGTTTTGAGGTGGTCAGCATAGGACATGTTAATTATGCCCTATATTCTTTTAGTGAAGAACCTCTGTGGATGTTCCAGTTGTTGGATATGCTTGGTCAGATATATACCAAAGGGGTGCATTGTACTCAGTGATAGGTCGGATGAATGCTGAATACAGCGGAACAATTACCTCATTGGATCTACATTTTTTTTTTCTAAACACCTTTATTGAATTTTCACTTGTGACATAGCCAAATTTACATTCATGTAAAAGTAATCACATTAAAATTAACATAACAAACATTTTACTTCATGTATATTGCTATATATCATATAACCTAAGCAACATTACATAAACTATTCAATTCCTGTCATTTTTTTTAAACAAGAAACATCTTTATTAAACCATCACTTACTACATAAGCAATCATGCATTTATACAAACAAAAACAAACCTCACAGACACAGTCCTATTTACAAGCATTTGACATCACAAACTATACTGACACACTCTCAGTTGCAAACTTTATACATACAATTGTTTATTAGTTGCACAACATTGAATGATTTCCTCACTACTGCAGATATATGACGGTCAAAGACTAGATTACTCTCTATGTGTGTCCTCATGTCCGTGACTACAGGGTCAACTCTAAGGAGTTTGTTGCCAGTATGATAGTTACCTGGGGTAGATGACTTCCTGAAGGAACCTATTATGCATTTCTTGGCATTTAGTTTAAGTCAATGGCTCTAACACATGTTTTTTGTCTGTGTCAGTCCTCCCTGGAAAACATTAATGTCAGTGGTGCATTCTGTGACCACTCCAATTTGCAATCATCTGCAATTTGGTTAGAGAGCCTTGAGATTGGTCTTGACTTCAGAGAAGTAAATAGTAGAAAAGAGTGGTCACAGGACTCTGAGGGACACTGCTGGTGAATGCCCTCTTTGTAGAGGTGGATTTCCCAATTCTAATTTCCTTGGTCCTGTCTGTGAGCTAACTGGCCATCCACTAGGTGACATAAGGGTTTATGCCTAACCTCTTGAGTTGGTCAGCAATGCTGGAATGGAACATTGTGTCAAATATCTTGGCCAGGTCAAGGTAGACAGTGTAAACCTTTCTGCCCTCATCAATTTCTTTGGTGACCTCTTCACAGAAGTCCACCAGACTGAGTAGGCATGACCTGCCCTTGATGAAACCAAATTGGTTTGAGTTTAGTGTCTGTATGATTGCTATGTCATTATTGACCATTTCCATGATAGTTCTTTCCATAGCTTTTCATGCGAGACTAGGAAGACATATGGGCCTCTAATTTCAGGGTCTGTAGATGGCCCACATTTGTACAGACAGATGTCTGTTACTGTTTTCTATTTGTTAGACACAAAGTCTGTTTGGAAGCTATGGATAAATAGTGGTTCCAGATATCCTGATAGTTCATGTTTCATGCTATTAAGATGGAACCCATCCACTGTGGGATGCACAAGCCAGTGCATTTCTTTGTGCCGGTCCCAAGCCTGGATAAATGGGGAGGGTTGCATCAGGAAGGGCATCCGGTGTAAAACCTCTGCCAAATGACTTATGCAGAGAACATTTCATATTTCCATACTGGATTGGTCGAGGCCCGGGTTAACAACGACCACCCCCAGTACTGTTAGCCAACAGGGTGCTGGCGGAAATTGGGCTACAGTTGGCTGAAAGAGAAGAGGAGGGGGAAGGCATGCCTGAAGGCAGGAAGAGGGGAGGAAGGTTAGGAGTGTAGTAGTGAGGGTAGAAACTTTGAATGTTGGCAGTATGACCGGTATAGGGAGAGAGCTAGCTGATATGATGGAGAGAAGGAAGGTTGATATATTGTGTGTGCAAGATACCAGATGGAAGGGAGGTAAGGCCAGGTGTATAGGAGGTGGGTTCAAATTGTTCTATCATGTTGTGGATGACAGAAGAAATGGGGTATGAGTTATCCTAAAGGAACAGTATGCCAAGAATGTTTTGGAGGTGAAGAGAGTGTCTGATAGAGTGATGTTTATGAAGCTTGACATTGATGGTATAATGATGAATGTTGTTAGTGCATATGCTCCACAAGTTGGGTGTGCGATGGATGAGAAAGAAAAATTTTGGAGTGAGTTGAATGAAGTGGTGGTGGCTGTACCCAAGGGTGAGAGACTAATGATTGGAGTGGACTTCAATGGGCATGTTGGTGAAGTGAACAGAGGGGATGAGGAAGTGATGGGTAGGTATGGTGTTAAGGAGAGGAATGCAGAAGGTCAGATGATTGTGGATTTTGCAAAAAGGATGGACATGGCTGTGGTGAATACGTATTTTAAGAAGAGGGAGGTGCATAGGGTGACGTACAAAAGTGGAGGAAGATGCACACAGGTGGATTATATCCTATGTAGGAGGGCCAGTCTGAAGGAGATTGGAGACTGTAAAGTGGTTACAGGGGAAAGTGTAGTTAAGCAGCATAGAATGGTGGTCTGTAGGATGACATTGATAATCAAGAAGAGGAGGAGGAGTGTGAAAGCAGTGTCAAGGATTAAATGGTGGAAGTTAAAAAAGGGTGATTGTGAGGTGGAGTTCAGGGAAGAGTTAAGACAGGCACTGGGATGCAGTGAAGAGTTAACGAATAGCTGGATAACTACAGCAGAGCTAGTAAGGGAGACTGCTAGAAAGGTGCTTGGTGTGACATCTGGACAGAGAAAGGAGGACAAGGAGACCTGTTGGTGGAATGAGGAAGTATAGGAGAGTATACAGAAGAAGAGGCTGGCGAAGATGAAGTGGGATTGTCAAAGAGATGAAGAAAGTAGACATGAGTATAAGGAGATGAGGCGCATGGCAAAGAAAGAGGTGGCAAAGGCTAAGGATAAGGCATATGGAGAGTTGTATGAGAGATTGGACATTAAAGAGGGAGAAAAGGACCTGTACCAACTGGCTAGACAAAGGGACAGAGCTGGGAAAGATGTGCAGCAGGTAATGGTGATAAAGGATTGTGAGGGAAATGTACTCACAAGCGAGAAGAGTGTGTTAAGTAGATGGAAACAGTACTTTGAAGGGCTGATGAATTAAGAGAATGAGAGAGAGAGAAGGTTGGATGACGTGGGGATAGTGAATCAGGAAGTGAAACAGATTAGCAAGGAGGAAGTAAGGACAGCTATGAAGAGAATGAAGAATGGAAAGGCTGTTGGCTCAGATGACATATCAGTGGAAGCATGGAGGTGCTTAGGAGAAATGGCAGTGGAATTTTTAACCAGATTGTTTAATGAAATTTTGGAAAGTCAGAGGATGCCTGAGCAGTGGAGAAAAAGTGTTTTGGTACCTATCTTTAAGAATAAGGGTGATGTGCAGAGCTGCAGTAACTACAGAGGGATAAAATTTATCAGTCACAGCTTGAAGTTATGGGAAACAGTAGTGGAAGCTAGGTTAAGAAGGGAGGTGATGATTAGTGATCAGCAATATGGTTTCATGCCAGGAAAGAGCACTACAGATGCAATGTTTGCTCTGAGAGTGTTGTTGGAGAAATACAGAGAAGGTCAGAAGGAATTGCATTGTGTCTTTGTAGACTTAGAGAAAGCATATGACAGGGTGCCTAGAGAGGAGTTGTGGTATTGTATGAGGAAGTCAGGAGTGGCAGAGAAGTATGTAAGAGTGGTACAGGATATGTACGAGGGTAGTGTGGCATTGGTTAAGACTGCAGTGGGAGTGACAGATACGTTTAAGGTGGAGGTGAGATTACATCAAGGATTAGCTCTGAGCCCTTTCTTATTTGCAGTGATGATGGACAGGTTGACAGATGAGATTAGACAGGAATCCCCGTGGTCTATGATGTTTGCAGATGACATTGTGTTATGTAGTGAGAGTAGGGACCAGGTTGAGGAGACTCTGGAGAGGTGGAGATATGCTTTAGAGAGGAGAGGAATGAAGGTCAGCAGGGCTAATACAGAATATATGTGTGTAAATGAGAGGGAGTGTAGAGTAATGGTGAGGATGCAGGGAGTAGAGTTGGTAAAGGTGGATGAGTTTAAGTACTTGGGATCAGCAGTTCAGAGTAATGGTGAGTGTGGAAGACAGGTGAAGAAGAGAGTACAGGCATGGTGGAATGGGTGGAGAAGAGTGTCAGGAGTGATTTGTGACAGACGGGTACCAGTAAGAGTGAAAGGAAAAGTCTACAAGAGGGTAGTGAGACCAGCTACGTTATATGGGTTGGAGATGGTGGCATTGACAAAAAGACAGGAGTCAGAGGTGGATGTGGCAGAGTTAAAGGTGTTAAGATTTGCACTGGGTGTGACTAGGATGGACAGGATTAGGAATCAGTATATTAGAGGCTCAGCTCAGGTTGGACAGTTTGGAGACAAAGCAAGAGAGGCAAGATTGCATTGGTTTAGACATGTGCTGAGGAGGGATGCTAGGTATATTGGGAAAAGGATGCTAAGGATGGAGCTGCCAGGTAAGAGGAAAAGAGGAAGGCCTAAGATAAGGTTTATGGATGTGGTGAGAGAGGACATGCAGGTGGTTGGTGTGAAAGAGCATGATGCAGAGGACAGGAGGAAATGGAAACAGATGATCCACTGTGGCGACCCCTAATGGAAACAGCCGAAAGAAGATGATGATGATGATGATGTGGATATTGTATGGGCCCATCAATGCAGTGTTCTTGGCCTTAGAGAGAGCATTGAGGACTTGTGCCCTATTGATAGTAGGGTGAGTGAAATTTGATTGTATTTCCTGAGGGGAGTTTGAGGGGGAGACAGGGGTAAAGTTAGAGCTGAATTTGTCTGCCAGCAAGTTTGCTATATCCTCTGGCTCAGTATAGTTGGCTCTATTAATAATTAGATCTGCACACAATTGTTTAATACCTTTGAGGTTGCTGACATATCTAAAGAATGCCTTGTGGTTGTCCTTGGCCTGGGAGGCCAAATTTACCTCACATTTGGCTTTGACAGACTTTATTTTTCCTCAGAATTGTTTGTTTAGTTTTATGAGAGTGCTTTTATTCTGTCAGGTGCTACACCTCCTAATTTATGCCATGATTTTTTTCCTTCTGTCACAGAGACAAATTGATACTGTGATTCCACCAGGGTACCTTATTTTTTTAGTTAGCTTTGCAGTTCTTCTTGGTGGGAAGAACTTCCTCTATGCAGCTATTAACATGTTTGTGTAGGGTTTCTTTGAGCAGTTCCTCACAGGCAGCAGTGTTTTCAGGGTTTATGGGAGCTTGAACTTTTGCCAGGTGATCAGATTATTGTAGGAAGTTAGTCTTAGAGTAATTTCTGACCATTCCAGGGTTAACTGGGGTTCTGTGTTTTATTTCTACTTAAAAAAACACTGTTTTGTGGTCTGACCTTACCAGAGAGGACATTACACTAAGAGGTGTACAGCACTCTCATATAGCAGTGAGGATCAAATCCAGTATGTTTGCAACCCTTGTCGAGTACTGACAAGTGGGTCAAGGGAGCTTGTGTTTACAAAATCCTGGAATCTCTGTCCCTGCATGTTTTCTGTCATATATGATTCCCAGTTAATAGTGGGATAATAAAAGTCACCCATGAATATGGTACTGGGTTGGATGGTGAGTAATTCCACTAAGCTTAAATACATGTAATTGTTTTCCTGGGTCATAGAAAGGGGAACATATATCTTGCAAGGAAGTGGTACGGGATTTAGTCTATGGTGATTTGAACATGGAGAAGCTCAAGTGCATCATTTTGTTTGAGCAGTCTTCAGGTATATTTATTTTTGAAGTAAATCAAGACAGCTCCATTTTTAGTCCCTGTCTGTGTAGTATCTGGTCTAAATGTGTGAAAGGCATTATAGGCTTGCACTGTGTGCTCTTTGCACCTTTAAACCATGTCTCAGTGACAGATGTCAGCATTATCTGCAGTAAGGAGAGTTGTAAGGAGTGGAGTTTCTTGTTAAGAGTCATAGTATTGAGCAGTAACAACTTAAGATTAAGAAGTTTGGCATAACCTTAAAAAGGCACTAAGGTGAAAGACCACATTTTATCTTATATTCAAAAGCCTAGAATGGGAGAGGTGCAGACTAACCTTGACAGAGCAGCACAGTCTACTGACCATCTCCTTCGAAGCAGACAAATATCGTACTCCCTTAGAATGACACCAGATTACTAAGTTAATTATTAAACTCAGTCATCTTCTGTTCATATTGTGACATCATCCTTGGAGAAGGTAGAATGCTTCTCTGTGCTGGGCTTATACCACCCTGGTACACATATTCCAAGAGCTCATTGTTGTCTGTCTCCATATAGTCTATGGAGCTTCATCATGGGTCATTTACATCCACACAGGCTATGATTGAGTCATACTGGTACTTATGTCCAATGACCTGAGTGCAAGCATAATGTGCTGGATGCTGGCTCCAATAAACAACTGACAGTGACATTCTCCTTACTCAACCTGGTGAGAAGGACATCATTGTGTTTCACAATGGAGTCTCCAATGACCAGAATTTTGGATTGTGTGGTGGCTTTCCTAATAGGCTTAGAAGTAGAGGCTCCTTGAGATGTGGCTGTGTGTGATGATGTGGGTGTTGTTTTGAAAGACTGCAATCTAGGCTCCTGATGGCATTTGTTATATATACTTCATCTAGAAGGTCTTTGGGGATTTAGGAAGGCTACACTCCAGTATCTCAGCAGATGTGGCTCTATCTGTATGCTTTGTATTGTGTGTGATGGGTGCAAAATGCATACTATTGACAACCTGATTGACATTAAGGAGTGCTTTTATGTGAGACCTTTGCCTCCAGCGACATTGTTTAAATACATCTCATACATACCTTATTAGTTTGTTTGAGAATTAACTGGTTGTCAGTAAATCTAAGGCAACTTCTACATTGCCTATGTTATTTGAACATGGAGAAGCTCACGTGCATCACCCTGTTTGAGTCGTCTTGAGGTATATTTATTTTTGAAGTAAATCAAGATACCTCACTCTTTAGTCCCTGTCTATTTTATTGATTAGATGGTCGCAGTGACAATATAAAGTAATTTCAAGAGTATCCGGTTTGCAACTCTGGGAAACAAACTAGCTGCCTTATGTCAACTAGGTAGTGTTGAAATTTCAAGGGGGCTTCTACAGGAAAAAATATTAACTCAAGGTGCCTGAATTTAAACAGGGCACTGGTCAACACTTGAGGGGAACTACTTAAGTAAACCCTGATGATTAATGGATGAAGTATTTAAGGAGATAGTCTGAAGTTAGGTTTGAGAGGAACTAATTAAGCAGTGCTTACTGAAAATGAAGAATTATCTTCTTAATGGGTGTTGATATAACCAAAATACCAATATGTCAGCAACACGCCAATATGAGAATATCAAATAATAATGTTGAGCACTCAAGGTTATCATTTCTTACCTATTCTTACCAGAGAGGTGCATTAGCCACCATCAGTGATGTGCGGTGAGGAGTCTCTATAACCATTTACTAAATGTTATGCTGTGTAAGAATTTGATGATACCATTGTGCTATACAAAGGTACAGCTAAAATAATTTTTGATCGTTATGGCACACAACCGTGTAGGAATCGTGTAGTTTGTGACCATGTTAATGAAGCCCCTCATTTTATATAACCCACTACAGCAAAATCTTTTAATTTAACTATTATTGTGATTGTACAACTAGACACCTTGTTTACATAGTTAATTAAACTAGATGTTTAGTGTCCTGTGTTGGCAAAATGGCCAGTCATTTAAAGAACAGTTATGAAAATTTTTATGATATTGGAAAACAATGTACTAGAAATACCCACTTTAAACATCTATTAACAGTTAGTAAAGCATATGAATTTTCATTTCAGGCTCTCCAGATTATTAATAAAGATATAACAGGAGGAGTGATCCTACAATGTACTCTCTAAGAAACAGAGTTGTCCATATGAAACCACTTTAGCTAACAGATCTAGGTGACTCTCTCTGGTACCCTTCCTGAGGGAAGAGTAAAGACGCCTTGTTGAGGTTTCTAGTAGTTTATTCAGTAAAACAGGTAGATGGATGAGTGTTCTTGTTCTAATACATTACATTCAAGAGGTCAGTTATTTAAAGGCAGTCACAGACAATGGTGGGAGTGTCCAGGGCATCTGACTGGAGGAAAATCCTGGAAGGTGAAAAAACAAGAAGACAATCCCAAAGCTGGTTTTCACTTTGATCGTTTGAAAATGTCTGCTTTTAAAAGGCTATCATGAGACTCCATCAGCATGTTTTGTAATACATGTAATATGAAAGGCTGTGTTTGTCTTTGTGGAGCTTATATTCCTTGGAGCTAATTATGAAAGCTTTATTATTAAGATTTTTTTTTTCAGTCTGACTTGTCCTTATTGATGCTTGTATCACATGTAATATGAGAGGCTGTGGTCACTTTCATGGGACTCATATATCCTGAAATATATTATGAATGACTAATCTTCTTTTGCGTAGCAAAAAGGTTTACAGCATCTGTTTATAAGAGGCTCATGTACATGATTAATGTGACCAGTCCCCATTCTTCTTCCTGATGATGGCAGATATTTTTATTTGCTGGGGAGATGGTCATTTAGAGGCACACCATGTAACTCCTATTTTTTGAATAATACATGCATCCAGAGAAAAAGCTTACAGTGGAAACAAGTCATGGTGTTCATTTTTACGGAGGTCATGGATGTGCACAACTAGGAGGAGAATCAAACTAATGTTTGACACCTCAGAACCTTTTGTATAGGCATGCTCTGCTCATGGAATAAAAATCCAAAGTATAAAAATCCTACCTTTAATAAAAATAAGAATCTTGGATCTTCTTTGAGCATAAAAATAGAGCTGTGTGGACTGGTGCCTTGGGATGGCAATTTTCATTGTACTGCAAATTACAAAAATTGTGTTAAATGCTATACTGTTGTCATTTCTATCAGTGTAGCTTCCATTCTTATTTTTGTCATTGAAAAACACTTTAAGATTCAATTTCCTCACATACAGTTTAACATCTTTCACAGTTTCCATCAAGTTACTTCTGCTGAAAGGAATAAAAGTTAGACCCTTACCTACTATTTCTTGTTCTAGCTGAGTTAATGGTTTTGCTGAGTGGTTCCAGGCCTATTTTGTTATAGGTTCTGGTGGGTCCCTTCTGTTGTGTTGATTTCTCCAAATCCTTCAGCTCCTGGGCCCCTTTCCATGACATTTTTCTCTGTTGTTGGTGCCCTTGTGGAAACCTCTGAGTCAGAGTCGAAGGCTGCTCCATTGTGTGCCTCCCTGCTGGTGTCTGGTGGTTTCAGTAGTGAGTGTCTCCTTCTGTGTTCTTATCCTGATAACCTGTTGTTTCATCCTGGTGGTGGGTGGGTGCACCTAAGTTGAGTCCAGGTTCCTGGTGGCCCTAGTGAAAACCCTGCCTGTTGTCTCCTCATTTATCTCTCTGGTCAGCAATAGGTGTGGCTAGGATCCCTTGTGTTCCAACTACATGCTTGTGATGGTGAAACATTTTACTCTCTAGTTAAAACATAAATGGATTATTTTATTTTATTTATTTTACATTTGTTGAGTGGGATAGTATGACTGGATATATGTCCATTTTCAGTGGAGGCCTGGGGAGAAGAGCTCCAAGATAATAATACACACTGAACATTTAGTAAATGCTAGTTTCAAGCAGATTACAGTCATAAGCAATACCAGCATTTAGCACATATAGTACTAACTTATTATAAAACACTTTACAAAACATAACATTATTTTCAATGTTATATATACATAACATTACATTCAGGTTTAAGACACATTGAGCAGTAGTTATACAATTGACCCTTCCTGAAATGGTGTGGTAGAAAAAAGTAGTTGTTGAAGGTAAGTCACCTAAGTAATAAAAAGATCACTAGTCGGGGTTAGTGCAAGGACATAACCAATAAGTTTTGAAGTATTTCTTGAGTTTGTTTTTGAATTGAGTTAGTGAGGGTTCTAGGGTCAAGTCATCTGGGAGTCTTTTCCATGTTTTTCCAATAGAGTTGGCAAACAGAGAGTCCCCAGCTGAGTAGTAGGATTTGTATGTTTGAACTAGGAGTCTAGTGGATGATCGCAGTGGCCGGGTGCTGGTGTAGGGGCTGATAACATTTTTTAGTGCTGGTGTATTTTCTGGTTGGTAAAGGACTTTATGTGCCACTATTAGCTGGTTGAACTGCAGTAGGCTAGGCAGTTCAAGCCATCCTAGGCGATTTAAGTTGTGACAGCAGTGTGTCCGGTAGGCTGTGCCAGTACCAAATCTGGGAATGTGATTACAAAACGTAATGTTACTAATAAACTAACACTTACTGACAGCTATTCTATTAAACCAATACTAAAATTTAGGACATTAAAATATTAAAACTGATTGCTTCTTTAAGTATATTTATACATAGATATCATGTGATACTGCTGTTTTATGATCCATACTGAACCTTCCATGTGATTGGGGCTAGTTTAAATCATTTTTGGTGTGATTTATAGGCCTCTTGAAGAAGCACACTGTGAGTTTGTTTATTGCTATTTTCTGTAAATTTGATTGAAGTTTATGAAATAAAGGGGCATTTGCTATCGTGATTGGAACTCTTCTTCTTGTTGAGATTTCTTGAATTCATCCCTGGAGTCATTAAAACACATTTTAGCCATGTCTAAAAGTCATCACATGTAAATCATCACTGTTCCTTCTCAGTTCTGTTTTAATCCTTTTTTTCCAAGTTAAAATGTTCTGTCTATGTCTTCAATATTTACTCTGTCTCATCCTGTTACTTTCTGCACTGTTAGCCCATACTCAAGGAGTTCATCTCTGACATAATTGACTAAACCTACAATGGATGCCATTTCACTGGCTTAGTACAAACAATGAGCAGAAATCTTTTAATCCAAGTTTGTGAAGTAATGTAACCCATTTATCTGGAACATATAAAATTGGGGTTGTGACACCTGTCTCTGAATTTGATTTATTGTGCAATAGGAAATTGGGCCAGTTGATTTAAGCATTGCAAAATTTGTATGGTATGATCAGAATTTTTCTAGGGCTGGGCATGATTCTTAGTTGTATGGATCAGCTTATTTTAATGAATCTACTGGTTTGGTGAATTGAAGTTATCTTGTAGTTCAGAGATTAGGGCTGGATGTTGTTCTGAAAAGTATAACAGATATGATAAATAATCATACTGTATTAGTTCATTTCTTTTTCTTTGCTTTTGTATCTCACTGGTAAATAAGTTGGATAGTAAATGCCCAAGAACAGATTCTTATGGTATAATTTTTTGCAAGCAAGAGAAGGTGTGTTAGCTTTGCCACTGGATAACCGAGGCACAATGACTGACAGTTTGTGAACCAGAGCATAACTGTAGGAAAATATGCAAGTTAGGATGGAAGTAAATGATGGTTTATAACAAAAGCTTCAGAGAAATGTAAGAAAACAACTTCTAAAATGGCGTGTCTATCTTTGTGTGTGACAATGTAGTCAACCAGCTTTACTAAGACAATTTGTATGTTTTGTTCCGTACAGAAACACTGCTGAGTTTGAGTACTTAAGCTGTGTTTAGTTAGATATTTCATGACCTGGGTATATATAAAATCTCCAAGTATTTTAGACAATGGGCTAACTAAAGTGACAGACATAATTTTATACTTTGCTTTTATCTATGTTTTGCATGTTATGATCTTAGCATCAAAGGTTTGGAAATTATTTGCCTCATAGACTTCTGCTGATAAATTTAATTAGATGAGCTGTAATACGAGGGTCTAAGTGAAAATAAATTATAACTAGGTTTCCTTTATTTTATGTCACTATGTCCCACCTTTACACAATATTTGTGAGACAATAATGTGATATTCTTGTGATAGATACTCTACAGTATGATTTCAAATTTGAGATTATTGTCATGGATATAAAAAGACTGAGACTGCAAATGCAATACCTTAGAGTAGTACCCTTACTCCAAAACTCCAAAATATATTAATTGTGACATTTATACACACACACACACA
Source organism: Protopterus annectens (assembly GCF_019279795.1). NCBI lineage: Eukaryota > Metazoa > Chordata > Ceratodontiformes > Protopteridae > Protopterus > Protopterus annectens. The sequence continues at coordinate 175,632,514 of NC_056744.1, forward strand.
CACACACACACACACGTGTGTGTGTATGTGTGTGTGTGTGTGTGTGTGTGTGTGTGTGTGTGTGTGTGTGTCAACAGATAATGTAGGGCCTTTGACCCCTTGCAAAAATGTTTTAAAAGTGTTTCACTGAGTTCTGAGCTTTGATGTATCAATTAGAACTTGTAGGTTTGTACAGACAGTTTTTCAGTGTGAGTCACTAATTTTTCTCACTGTAGTTGCTGAGTCCTGTGCAACAACACTGTCACTTAAAGCACAAAGTCAAAAGTGAATGGTTTATAGCAGCTATTGTTTATTAAGTAAACTTTCAGTCAAAGCAAAGTGCTGATACGGAAAGAGCATCTATGGCACACAAAGCAACAAAAGGCAGCACAAGGTAGCATATAGTTATTCAGCAAAGGGTTAATTCAGAAGACGATTAGAATGACCAATGTTAATCAAAACTATGTTTTACAATTTTTTTTTTTAATTAAGAACTGAAACAATCACATAGTTGAACAGATCATTTTGTAACACAGAGAGCATGTACCGCAGGCACTTTTCCATTCAGTTATTTATTTGGAATGTTAACTAGCTGCGTTTTCTTTAAAGTAAAAAAACAAGCCCAAGGTATAGAGAGATAGAGCCCTGACTGCACCCCTGGTAAGTTTGGTTTGATTGGGTAGTCTGAGCCCTTAGGAGTCAGCTAGAAAATAATGAGGAGTGGCATTTTTGCCAACCCGCCTCTTCTGGCTACTGAGTGGTTATTCAGTCAAAGGACCAGCTATGATAGATACTAATGAAACTAGTGCAGAGGCATGTGCATATGCAATGCAAAAAGAAACGAGTGGGACCATGGGTAGGACTTCCCAAAAAGTCCCAAATAATGTCAGGATGGAACCACATCAAGACATCCTGATCTCTTCTCTGCATATTTCCCTTTAGGTGCTTGTACAAAGGATTGTCTGATTATAAGAAAGCGATCTCAGTCTAAAGGGGCAAGTCAGAAAGGTGTCAGGAAGGGTCAAGCAGATGATCAAATGGGGTTTCAGGAGGTAGACAACACAGTGAAAAAAAAAAGTCAGAAGTTACAGCACATAAAAAAGATAATGATCTCACTTTACATTACATTTTCTTTCATTGCAGAAGACGAATCATAATATTTCACCTTTTAAGGGCATTTAAAAAAACTACCTCCCCACCATCCTTAGATTCCCCATTACCCTTTCTCCACTAAATTCATGTCCTCATGAATGTCGATGGGGATTTCCTCTAGACCATCTGTTCCAGTAGTCTATTCCATTGGCAAATGGTGATCAATGTTTACACTGTAGGACATGCAATATATCTTAGTATCAGTTTATTACTTACACCTCGCATTCTCGTATGGTTCTTACTATTAAAAGTTAAGTCACTTAGTTAAGAAACCCAGTCCCCAGATATGTCAGGACAGCGTAAAGAGATTTCAGTGTTAAATGAAAGTAGGAAAAAAAAACAGTGTTGATGTGCATGATGTATGTCCACATTGTTTATCCTAATACTTAGTTAATGACAACAGGAGGCTGTTACCCTGACCATATTCGAAGGTCTCTTCAGATGTTTTTTTTGTTCCCAGTAACAACTTGACAGTTTTGGTTAGCTCACAATATAGAGTACAGGATTAATGCTGGTACCCATATGTTCTTTGATTACAAGATTGTTCATAGGTTTATAGGTACTTATTAGGCTATTGATCTTTGAGGATCATAAGAAGTCAAGCCTCTCATTTTCTCTTTGCAATCCATAGATCTAAGTTGTTGTTAAATATGGATAGGGATGAGCTTTGTTTTATGTGGATGGGGAGTCTATTCCAGAGGAGCTGTATCCTCTGCAAGATATACTTGTCCCTTCAAACCATTCTGTTAATGTTGCAGAAGAGGTTTAGATCCATAGACCAAGTTTTTCTGATGCCATTCGACTTGCTAATGTGCAGTAAATCCAGCAGTATTGAGTCAGAGGATGCCTTGTATGCCAGCCACAGATCATATCATAGCAGTCTGTAGGATGCCAAGTATAATGACAGGGCACACGTTGGTCAAAAGGTAGGTCACTATCCACATAAGTTCCCAAATCCTAAACAGTGGGGTGAACTCTTGGATGCATATTTTCAATGCAGTAGTTTTCTGCAGTAGATGACTTCCCAGATGATATGATAATGTATTGTTTGGCATTTAGTTTCAGTCTATGATTTTTATATTTGTTATTTGCTGGTAACAAACCTTCCTGCAGGGTGGCTAAGTCATATGGGGACTCAATGACTGCTCCTCATTTGCAATGATCTGAAAATATAGCCAGCCAGAGCCCTTTGATATATATATTTTTTTACTTCAGAAAAGTAGATACCAGACAGAAGAAGTCTCAGCACAGATCCAAAATAGGGACACATTTCAAATACTGATTTTATAACCTTAGAAAATTGCTAGAATAAAAGATTTTGTTTTACCACTCCTATAAACCAGTGGAACAGAACAAAAATGTGAGGCATAAATTCACTAGTGATGGTGACTAGGGACTTTAGGATCTTTTTACCTGTACCCAAGGTACATGGTTTGAGCCAGAGTACCTCTAGCTACCAGATGCATCCTGTTGGGGGCATTTTCACACACACTCAGTAATAACACTCTCTCAGTTGGTTTAGCATTTGGGGCCAGATTCACGAAGGCTTGCATGGAGTCTAAGAGTAGAGTAAGACTCCAGAAATCCAATATGTCTGCCGAGCGATCCAGCAACAGCCGGCAGGGGCGTGCATGAGAGCTCCTAAAACGACTCTTGCACGGACAGTGTTATGTTATGGAAAGTACCTCATTTGCTGCTGAAAGCTATGGAAATGAGGTAAATTTGTGATCCAGGAAACACTAACCTGTCTGAGTAAGAGTAGAGTTATTTGCAGAAATGTACTCCGTTGGTAACAGAGTACCGTTCTGCAAATAGCAAAACAGAGCTATGACAGTTCCAAATAAATGATGCATCCAGTCGAGGAAGTATGCCAATGGCCAAATATAAGGCCATTGGCATTTTAATCCGTTGAAAAATATTAAAAATAATTTTTTTCCCCGATCTCCAATGTTTAAGCATAGCACAGCACTGCGCAAATCTGCAGCACTTCAAAAACAGGAAAATAAAAACAAAAAAGCCAAAAATAGGATTTTATGAAAAATATTCCTCTGCCATGCAGGTGAATGGCAGAGTGAAAACAACATGGCTACTGAGTAGTGGTTGCTAAGGGGAGGAAGCTCAGTTTGAGAGATGTAATCAAGCATTAGTAAGCAATCCTATACAAATGAGGATAAGGATAGTGAATCCCAATTTTCCCTGCCATGTGAACCATGTCCCTAGAGTGTAAGTGTAGGATTAGGGGAGTATTAGAGTAGAAGATAGGTGACATTATGAGGGGGTATGTATCAAAGACTGTAAGCTTATTGGAGCAGAGTGGCATGTGTTTGCTGTGAGTTACTCAGGGCTGAAAGAGGCATGTCTACAGTTGTCTGAACTGAAACCCAGAAACCGAAGGTGTACGCCATGGATATCACCAAAGTTTCTTGCAGAGATGCTTACACTGTGTGCGCACGTGTGTGCGTCTCTAAACCCGTATAAGCCTGTGTGCGCAAGTGTGCACCCGTGTAAGCCTATATAAGGCTGTCTAAGCCTGTGTGCACGCATGTGCACCCGCCTAAGCCTGTGTAAGCCTTTGTGTGCATGTGTGCACTCATGTGCACGTGTTTGCGCTTGTTTGTGCGCGCTGCCCCTGTGGAAACAGAAAGGGAAAAGGAAGGAAAATAAGTAGTAGGAAGTTAACCAAGGAGAACTAGCAGAACTGCCAGGTGAAATCAATCAGAATCAGCCAATTACACAAGCAGTACACTAGCCAGCCCAGCACTTAAAACTCTCAAACAACTTTCCCCCATATTTTTCTCAGAAACACTGCAAAGAGAAGTGAAAACTTAAAAAGCTTAACTGAGACAAAAAAATGTTAAGGGCTGCCATTGCTATTATAAGGCAACATGTGCAAAATGCTGAGGGTGGTGCCACTGCAAATGCTGCTGAGCAACCCACAGTGAGGAGACGCAGAAGAGTGTACAGACCCAGGGTAACCTACCAGGGGCTACATGAGCTGGAGATAGTGGAGCTCTATAGAGTGGACAGAGACCTCCTACAGCAAATTGTTGAGTTGTGCAGGCCATGCCTCACACACAGAACCAACAGAGGGGAACCCATCCCAGTGGAAACCAAGGTATGTGTTGGGCTACGAATACTAGCAACAGGTACCTTCCAACTGGTGATATGATGGGGATTTCACAGGCATCAGCATCCAGGGTACTGCACCAGTTCCTGAATGCCAATGGCAGCACATGTCGGTGATCATGTATAATTCCCCAAGTCCCGTGAATTATTGGCCAGCAATATGCGTCTCTTCCAGCAAATAGTGGAATACCCTGAGGTAGTGGGTGCAATTGATTGCACGCACATACACATCAAAGCACCAGCTGGTGAGCGGGGTATGGCCTACATTAACCACAAGGGCTTCCACTCGATCAACTGCCAGGTCGTGTGTGATGCCCAGGGCATAATACTGAATGTGTGTGCTGGCTGCCCTGGAAGCTACCAGAATTCCCATATCTGGCATCTGATGCAGCTGTACCAGACATTTACCAGTGGGGACATCCCTGACGGTCACCTAGTGGGGGATGCTGGATATGCACTGGAGTCGTGGTTGATGACACCCATCAGAAATGCACAAACACCTGAACAAGAACTCAATAATGATGCACACGCACAAACAGGAAATGTAATCGAGCATGTGTTTGGGATGCTCAAGTCATGGTTCCGGTGCCTGGACACATCTGGTGGAGCCTTGCAGTACTCACCAGCTACATGTACCCAAATTGTCATGGTATGTGCCATGCTACACAATATGATCCTGCAAAAACAGCTGCAGCAGGAACAGCATGGGGCAGGGCCAAACAGCCTCACACCATTGCCAAGGCCTGCACAGGCACAGCATAACTCAGAGGAGGAACAACCTAAGCCTGCCCCAGTAGGCAGAAGGAGGCATACCCAGTATGCCTTGGCCTTGGCAAAGAGGCAACGCATAGCACATACACTGGCTCAGTAGGAATCCTGGAAATGATACCTCTCACTGATTCACACATAAAATAAAAGGGATGCCTAACTTGACACTACCTGTTTCCACACATGTATAGGGAGTGTACTATGTGCATCTGACATAGGCAGCCCTGCAGCACCACCTGAGGCATGATTGCCATGTTTTAAGCAATATAAAGCAGTGCTAAGCAGCTTTTACCACTATTTTGTATATGTAAACAAAATTCATGCTCATATCTGCTTTAATGTTCTTCAAGCAGTCTGGTCTGCCCAGCATGAAAATAAAAAGCAGTGACAGGGCTCGAACCCAGGATACTGTGCACTATAGTCACAGTACTAAACCACTAAGCCATGACAGCATTTCACTGGCACAGCCATAGCAGGACAATTGTACACTAATGCAAACACAAAGAAATGCTGTAGCATGCCCCTAAAGAGGCATATGGGTAACCTCCCCCACAGACCTATGCAGACAGAGAACAGCAGGCCAGGAGGTGTGATGTGGGTTGGGTAGGCTATGAAGTCACAATTTAATATACGTGACAGTGGACGCTAAGATCTGTAGTACAGGAGTATGCCTCAAGCCAGTATGATAGGCAACAGTACAGACTGAAATGGAGTACCTTACATAACAGTGCAGGCCTAGCAAATGTGTCTAAGTGCCAGGTGAACCCCCCATCCTATGTACACTCACAGTAACAATCAGGTGTGCCCCCGGGTAGAAATGTACAAAGAATAGCTGTCCCCCCTGTATGTAAAAATGTTGATAAGTCTATGCAAAGTGTCTCATGGAGCCCTGCAGGCACAGCATGATCCCTGTTGATTTATGACACAAAGGTGAGGCCTGCTGTAAAAATACAACTTGATTTTCCACACACGTATAGTATAAATGTCTATAGCGACCGTGCTCACACACTTCAACAAATGTAGTGGATTTCATTCAGCATCACACTGAAAGGTCATACTAGGCATGCTCACACACAAATAAACTAAGCAAATGTCAGGCAACAACATACTGAAAGGTCATACTGGGCATATTCACACACTTAGGCTAAATATGGAGGTGATAATAAGGGATCTATGGACAAATGTGGTTAGTCATCTCTACTTCCAGAAACACATTCACAAAGTGCTCAAAAAATCATGCTATTTGTTCACACAACCTACCAAGTTCTGTGCATGTAGGTCAAAGGAGGTTCCCTCTACTCATCAGCCATCAGACCCATCAGACAGTATCACAACACACTTGCAATGAATCTGACTAGGCACCGTCAGCAGCTGGAAAGACCACTGAAGTACCTCAATAAGAGGATTACTGGCCTCAAACAGTTGCCCCATGCAACAAAACTGAATTTAACCCAATCTGTACTCAGTTGCATACTGTCTACTCAGGAGATCTCTGCACAACAGACAGGTCCATGTCATGGCAACACTCAGATCTGTTCTGAGTTAAAGCTCAATGGCACTAAATATACAGACCCAACTGATATTGCCAACATCCTGGCAGATAGGATAAATATTAACTTTACCCCCCTCTCACCCATGAAAGAGCACATCACTATAATGGAAGACTGCAAAGTTGCTGTCGTCATGGCTGCACAGGTAAAAAACACTCTCCAAAGCCAGTATCACAGCAACCATGGGACCAGATAACCTTCCCAGGCTGTGTTCTACACAAACCACAGAACAAACAGTCACCACACTGATGTACCACGTTCAGTCATAGCCACACCTCAGACTTTGTGCCAGCTGAATGGTGCACTGTGACGGATATCCCACTACGCAAGGGTGGAGACACCACAGACCCCAGAAACTAGCACCCCATTAGCCTGATGAGCCTGCCCTTCAAGGCCATGGAATGTATCATCATACAACTTATAAAAAATACATTTGTAATCCCCAAACTCTGGACCACAACCGTGTTGGGTGTGTAAAATGCAGATCATGTCTACTAAATCTGATAGATGACACTGAAACAGTCACCAGAACCGTAGACAAGGGTAAGGTGGTTCGCACAGCCTATGTAGATCCTGTCACGGCTTACAACACCACCCCACACTCTGTAAATACAAATAAACCCACTAAACGAGGTATAAATTGCTATGTCACAAGATGGGTTGCTAACAGGCTTACTGACAGAACACACACTGTGAAAGTAGCAGACTCCATGTATGACTGTGGACCAGTGATGAGTGCAGTACCACAGGGTCCAGTCCTGGGTCTTGTCCTGTTTAGTATCTACTTCCCTGACGTAAACTTTAACATGGAAGGTCTGTGGCTACTGAAGTTTCCAGATGACTGCAAACTAGGAGCCATAATCGTAAACACTAATGATGTGGACATCCTACAAAAGGGCCTCACTGAGACAGATGGCTGTTGTCAAAGCCATGGGCTGAAGCTCAGTGCCAAAATGTGCATTGTCATCCCCTTTGTTAAAAACTCTGTAGCCATGAACTACAACATAGGTGGTAATATACTTAACACTGAAAGTGTGACAAGAGACCCTGGGTCACAGGTGGATAGTGGACACAACTGTGATAATCATATCCCCACAGTAGTCAGGAAATCCTTCTATGTGGCACACCTCATCACAAAAGGTGTCTCATGCAGAATAGAAGAGGACATTGTTCCCCTCTACTCATCACTCACTAGAACCATAATAGAGTACAACGCCCCTTTTGCTATGTACCTCACAAGACAACTACAACAACTGGAAAGCTTGCAGCAATACCTCACAAAGAGTATTAGCAGCCTGAAATACATGCCATACACAGATCATCTCAAAATGCTCCAGCCGTACTCCCTTGCATATCGCCTACTCAGATGTGTTCTCTGCCTAACATACAAAGCTATGTCAAACACAGAGCTGTTGGACATGCTCCATATAAAACACTCACATTCCATCTGATCTTCGGACTCAAAACCACGAGTGAAATACCAAAGGAAGGGGTGTATCCATTTACCTTATGGATAACTACACATACAGGTTAGTGGCACAGCATGAGGCCATGGAGACCATGCAAGTGCAACTAATATTGGGCAAAGCTGCTTATCAGATTGTAGCCTGCTACAGATCACCTACCTTGTCTCAGGAACCTCACTCAGTAGTCCTAAGAACAGTGAAAAATACAAAGGTCCTATCAAACATCATTATATGAGGAGATTACAACTACCCAAACATTGAGTGGGAGAATTATTCATGTACAATGTCCTTTGCCCAATGTTTCCTAGAGTTTAAAAACTCTAACACCCTGGAACAGCTGGTCACCATGCCCACTAGAGGCGACAACATACTGGACCTGATCATCACCAACATGGGGTACCAGTGTACCACAACAGAGATAAACCCCTCGCTGGTAATATCAGATCATAAAGTAATCACACTGGACATCCACATCCCCCCCAGTCAATGAAACCACTGTGAAGACATTTTCAAAAGCAAACTGCACACTTCCCAAGACCAAAGTGGAAAGTTCCAAAGCCCCCTTGCTATAGGATAATGCCATACAATCTGCCAAATAATTTACAAGTGCATCCTATGAGCATCTACAGAGATGCTTGATCGAGACATCCTAAATAAAACCAAGATGCACTCCTCCAAAAATAAGAAACCAATCTGGTGGTCACCGCCCATAAATAAGCTAGACAATAGCAGGAGGAAATGAACACATGATAGACCAAACTCCACAAAAGGAAAGGCATCACTGATCATTATTAGGAGGAAACAATGATTGCTCATAAAACAATCCAAGGCCAGTTTCTAAACACAAATTGCCAAGGAATGTAAGAATAACAACCACAAAGCCTTCATTAGCTATACTAATCATGTAGGTGGCAACTTCCAAATATGCTGTCAGCTACTGAAAAATGGCAAGAAATACACTGAACCAACTTACATTACCCACATCCTGGGGGACAGGTTCAGTGCAAACTCCACCCCCCATCACCCCAAAAGGGCCTGTGTCCATCCCAGAAGAATGCAGAGCCCCAGACTTCATGGACATGCAGGTAAAGACAGCCCACTCCAAAGCTAAGAACACAGCATCAATGGGACTGGATGCTGTCCCAGGCTGCGTCTTACACCAGCCCCAAAAGGAACTACACCCTCACCTACATTCATTGTCCAGACTGAATCGTACTACAGGCTATGTACCCAAAGAATGGCATACACCAACAGTCATCCAGCTCCACAAAGGGGGTGCCACAACAGAACCTGGAAATCATTGCCCTATAGGTCTATTCAGCCTGGTCTGCAAAGCTATGGAGCAAATTATCATGGAACCCATAAACAGATACATTGGAGACCTCCAGACACTGGAGTCTACCCAACTTGGCCTTGATAAAGGCAGATCCTGCCTCCTAAACCTAGTTGACTTATTTGAAACAGTTACCAAGGACATAGATGGAGGTGAAAGTAGTCCACACAGCCCAGCTGGACCTCTATAAGGACTTTCTACACCATTCCCTTCTCTATCATCATGGACAAGCTTACCAGCTTGAACATTAACAGCTATGTCACAGGATGGGTGGCTAAGTGGCTCACAGATCAAACACACATGTTCAGGGTTGCAGGTGCCATGTCCGACTCTAAACCAGTCACAAATGGCATCACACAGGTCTTGGTCCTGGGACCCCACCTGTTCAGTAGATACTGCACAGAGGTACAGGCAAGCACGGGAGGAGTATGGCTGAACGGGTTTGCAGATGACTGCTAACTGTGGTCCATAATCGACTATATGGCTGACACAGAAATCCTCCAGAAGGGTCTTACAGAGACAGATACCTGGTGTCAAAACAATGCCCTCAAGCAGAATGCCAAAGAATGCATAGTCATCCCCTTTGGATAAAACATAGTGCACACAAATTACCACATAGGTGGTAATCTGGTATGTACGGAGAAAGTCATTATGGTCCTGGGGACACAGGTAGATAGTAAACTCTCCTTTGATGATCACATGGCCAAAGTGTTTAGACATTCCTTCTATGTAGCCCACCTAATGTCACCTAATGTACCCCACTTTGTCTAGTCTGATGATGTCACCATCCTACAAATATACCTGTGTAAAGGAGCACACACAGTAATGTGTATAGCGAGTTGTGTAAATGCATACTCCTGTAGTATCATGAGGTAGGTAGGGGTTTGAATCCTGCACTTGACAAGTGTTCGTGTGTGATCTCCTTGGAGAAGAGCAACCTTTTCGGAGAGTAGTAAAACACCTTAAAGGTGGTATACAAATCTTTGTCAAGTCTGATGATGTCAGCATCCTACAAATATACCTGTGTGAAAAAGAACTCCCAGTAATGTGTATAGTGCGTTGTGTTAATGTGTACTCCTCTAGTATCATGAAATAGTTAGGTAGGGGTTTGAAGCCTGCACTTGATGAGTGCGTGTGTGACACTGTTGGTCAATATGTTGTGGGTTTTGATTTTACTACAGTATGACAACAGTATGTGCTTTGCACATGTCAGGTAGCTGTGTGGCAAATACATATATGTACATGTGACCTCAATTATTTCATAGGTGGGAACCCTGCTTTCTCCATGAACACATCTGTCATCTTTGCCAGAGTGTGCTGCCACTTTCCAGACCTTAGGTCACATCTGTATGCTTGTGACAAGGCAAGCCACTGCAGTGATCCCTGGCCTAGGTCATCCGTGTCACACGCACTCATTACGGTTTCTATTGAATTGTGTGAGTGAGGGTTTATAGCTGAGGTATATTACAGACCTGTTCAAACACAGCAAAGTCTGTCAATGATGGCTATTCATTATAGGTGTACAACAACCTTTGTGGATATGCATGCAGACCCCTTATTGCTTATGTGATCCAGCAAGGGATTTCTAAATACCTTTGGAAATGTGATTACCAAAGTAGAGATGACATAACACTTGGCTGCATGTACACATCGGTACCTGTTCAACATATTGGTGGCTACTACCTATGTAGTACTGTGGTGATACTATGTTTCGTAAAGGTGGATGACTATGCTCTGGTTAGCTTATAGCTTTACAGCATGGGTTTGACAACAGGTATCTGTCTGCATGATACTCTTGTGAAGGATGTGTGTGTCATCTGGAGAATGCATTATAGGCCACAATATGCATTTCCAGACCTGGATGGACATATCCCTACTGTGATTGCTTGTACCTAAGAGAGCTATATGGCAAACAGGAGTGGTCTCAGGAATGGGTGCAGGTGAATACCACTGGTTACTGGCATAGTATAGTACCTGAAGGATCCAAATGTTACTGTGTGTCCTACATCTGTGTGTCAGTTGTCAAGACATCATCTAACAATTGTTTATGGTCAGGCTGTTGAGGTTATGTATACTACCAGAATGCAAAACAATGAAAGATAGTAACAGTATCACCCACAGCACAGTGTCAAACCATGTCATACACACATGTGTACTCAAGTTCCAAAATGTGTGTAGTGCAATGCATACTGGCCACCAATAGAAACTATGGAGTGTTACTGTGTAACACAGGGCATGTCACCCTGCCCATGTGTCCACTATGTACGTACATGCAGACAGTGCACCTCCACCATGTTCACAAATGTACACTTGCAAATCTGTGCTACCCACATCCCACACATACTGTCCACTCTCTAACACATGCTGCCAATACTACACACATCAGCCAGGTGGCACGTGGGCGGACAATACACTATTGGAACTAACACTGGTGTAAACAATACTACATTGACAATCATAGCTTTAATGCATCATGCCTGCTCAGCTACACCTTCAAGGATATCATTACACTCTACTGCTGTCAACATGCTAACATTGCTATACTGCTGTAAAGTCACCCTGTGCATCACCACCATGGTAGCCTGTTCCTGCATCAATGTTATAGATGACAGGAGGTGGCACATGTTTCATCATATGCACAGGGTATGTTGTTGGTTTGCCAGAGGCCTACACTGAGCCATACAACTGACATGTATGTGTGGGTGTGTGTGTGTGTGTGTGTGTGTGTGTGTGTGTGTGTGTGTGTGTGTGTGTGTGTGTGTGTGTGAGGGCCAAGAGTACTGCTATGGGCCAATGTTGATGTAATGTGTGCAGGTATGTGTTAGCTCTAGGTGTCTATTTTGTGTGTGTGTGTGTCTACATCCACACAGTTCCACTGTGTGGCTGCCATATACGGGGATTTGTGGGACAGCCACAGAGTGTACCTGCCAGGCTTTACAGATCACTGTCTCTGGTCACGGGCATGGTACCTGTGCCTGGCAGGTGTGCCACTAGCAGTATCAGGTACTAAGCCAGACTGGGTACTATCCTCAGAGGTGGACAGATGTACACTGGACCCAGGTCCTTGCTGGAACTGTCCAGAGCCACGTGCACGTGGTCTTCTAGGACGGTCTATTGACAGCCCACCCCCAACATTGCTGGGGCTGGTACTGGCACTACAGGAGTGGCTGTGACTTGAGGGACGTCTGTGGTGACTGCCAGCTGCTGATGTTGCTGGCATACGTCCACATTGATGTCTCAACTGTCCTGTCCTGTCCTGATACATGGACATGACATTGCGGAGGACATCTGATGTCTCACCCCAACATCTATCAGTGACCTCAGTGTAATTATGGATGGCACCTGCTAGGTCATGAATACTGTCAATTACAGCTGTGTTATGTGCCCTCTGTGCCATTAGCCCTTGTCTGGTGTACCGTTCCATATGTGCCTGTGCCTCAATGACAGCCTGGAACATGCGTGAGGTTGTAAGACCTGTGGCACATCTGCCAGGGGCATGATGAGCAGCAGTGCTCTGATGAGAACCCCTGGACATCTGCCTATGTGGTACCCTTCCAGACATCTGGGTATGGCTGCTGTGTTGGGATGCATGTGCCACAGATACCACACTGTCCTGGCCAATGCTGACTGTACACTGTCCCTCAGCTAAGGGCATTGGTGATGGATGTATTGACAGTATGACTGTGTGCATGGATGGGGTGGAAACTTGTGTTCTGTCAATTGGGGGCCCAACGACAGACCCTGGCAAACGTGCCTGTACCTCAACACACCTATCCTCATCATCACTATTTTGTTCAGTAACATCAGGTTCCCTGCTGCAGTGAACCAGCCCAACCTCAGCAACTGTGAGAGGAAGACAGGAAACACTTTACAACCTGTACATGATGTCGGAACACATGCACACATGCACACATGAACACATGCACACATGCACACATGCACACATGAACACATGCACACATGAACACAGGAACACATGCACACATGCACACATGAACACATGCACACATGCACACATGAACACATGCACACATGAACACATGCACACATGCACACAAATACACTCATCACTTAAACAGACACACACACACACACACACACACACACACACACACACACACACACACACACACATACACACACACCAGCAGCAATCCAGAACATACTTAATAGCGGTTGATGGTGGGGTAAAGTATCTCAAGCCAAACAGTCATATCACATGTGTCAACATGCAGGATGTGTGTTGTTCAACAGCATGCAGTATGGGTGTAGACAGCCCTTGATAATAACAGTATACATGGCTCTGATGCATGTGTGTTGTTGTTCAGTGACTGGCCTCGCCCTGGAACGCAATGTGTACATGAACACAATATTGCTGTGCAAGTATTGAAGCTCTGCAATGTCCTGTGCACCATCACTCACAGCTATACATACCATGGCTGCATGTGTATCTGTGTGTCACATAGATATCCATTTCTGATTAGAGCATCTGTGTCTTTAGCAGATAATTGTGGACACAGGCTTAGCATATGCATGCTATGTATACACACAGGATGAGTGGTGCATGTATACCTGATGGAATACCATTGCTCAGCATAGCCATTGTACAGTGGTTATGGTGAGTGTAGGACATATTGTGTACATGCCAGTGCCAGCCATGACATGGCATGCTACAACACAACTGCAACATTAAACATCACACATACCCAATGTGTGTCATGTGATCTATACACTCCATAGCATTACAAGACATATATGTGTCACTTTGTACAAATGGTGATTGCTATGCATATTGTGTATGGGTGCATATGTTTTCACACACACAACAGTGAGGTGCATAGCAATGAATGCTATGTGTAGTACTGTGGTTACTGTAACTGGATGGGGTGTAATACCATGAGCCAGCATCATGCAGCATCATGTGGTCAATCAAGGCTACTAATGTGTGCCAGACCGGCACCTAGCATGCTGCACCTGAACTGCAGCACCATGGCTACATTCCCCATTTCACAATCAGTTGTTACATGGGTTTGTAAGGTTCCCAATAGGGAGCATTGCCTAACATGAATGTGTTATGTGTTGCAGAGTGTCGCACAGCCCCTTGATAGGCCCCTACCCCTCAGGTATATTATGTGTGCTGTGTGGATGACATTTGGGATACTGGAGTGTGACCTTACAGCGGGTGTCTGAATACGCCCTGTGTAGCATATTAAAGTGTACTGCGTTTGACAATGTTGTGTATGTTGTGTGCATGTGTATCAACTCTGCCTATCCAATGTCTACTACAGTTTTGCCACACTTGTGTGGGATGCTCTGTGTATTGCATGTGTTTGAGGCAGCTACACACATTACTGGGATGTGCATAGTCTCACAGCAAACATGCACAGCATGCATTATGCGTAGGTGTGTTACGTGTACATGTCCTACACCTCACCTATGACATGCACATATATCATGAAATATTAAATGTAGAACACACTCACCAGCATGGGTCAGCTGCCTTGCTGCCACACCAGAGGGACCTACAAGGATATGAGACAGTTTGTCAGTGGCAACAACTGTGGCATTGCTACTGTGGGTTTTCAATCTTACAATAGTACAATGGTTGACAGTCACAGGCCTACAAATTATGTTCCAAATTATCAGTATTGCACAACACCAAGATCCACATCTTCTAACTACACAGTAAACATCTCACATATACATGATCTACCAATAGAGGTAACAGTAGTCTACAGATATGCCATGTTACCTGCATGCTCTGTGTCAACTCGCTGGGTGGCACCGGCCTCCATGATGATACATGTTTGCTGTTGTTGTTGTTGGCCAGGAGCCACCACGCTCAGGAGCAGCTCCTCCACTCTGGTGAGGGGGGATGGTTGGCTACTCCACCACCTGTGGCAAGCTGTTGTCTGCGGACATCAGACGCACGCTGCCAACCATGTGTAAGTAAATCACTTCAGTGATGGCGTACCTCCTCATATGTCCAGTTATGCATGCCTATGTCATTTACCCGACAGACAACATCTTGCCACAGTGCAGTCTGCTCATGCTGGTCCTGGCTGGTTCTTGAGAACAGCAGGGCATAGTGCTGAACCAAGCTTGTTGTGATCTGCTCCTCCTCAGCTAGGCAGTTTGTGGGATTGCGATGGTGAGCCATTACCCTGGAAGACAATGAAACAATATGTGTGAGCAAGTCATGTGGCACACTTAACATTCTAAAGTACAGCTATCACTGAACTGCCGTATATAGCAACCTAGTGGCTGTCAGAGGATACACACTTTCAATACCACATATCAGTGCTTATACCACAACTGCCTGACAGTGCCTGGCATGCTCTATATATCAAACCATGTTCTGCACAGCAACAAAGAGAAATCAGTATGTAAGAGTATACAGCCATACATGTCACACTGTATGCAACACAATGCACCACCTAGCCACAGGAGGTATATATCAAGCTAATGCATAATGAAATATGTCATCCATTGCAATGATTGTAAAGTCCAGTTACAGTATGACCAGTATACCGCACTAGTTGTTGGTGGCAAACCCCTGCCTAACATATGTGCACATTTGTTAGTATAGGTGGCATACTGCTGTACAAAACTATACATGTTGCTAGATACGCACTTATATCCTGTAACACACATATGACCGAGGGCATGTTACAGGCATACCCACACTCACATCACACGTACATACCAGACACAAAGGTATGGCAACTCAGATGAGCTTTACCTGTGTACCATACAGTAGTGTGTGTCAGTACTTACAAAACATTAGGCCTGAGGTATGTAATCTGTGAGGACTACAGGGAACAGACATAACAGTGTTTCCAAGCAATATGGACATACACCATACTGTGCTGTTTAGGCATACAGCTTCAGGTAGCACTACAGTTCATACGGGATTTGGATTCAACAGCAATACCAATCAATAAGCATACATGTACTGCTTTAGCCTACAATGGCACACCCCAGTTCACACCAAGGGACTACGTCAGACCGTATGCCATACTGCTTTTTCTGCCCAGCAATAGCATACACATCTTTTGCTGGGATCAGAGTTAGGACACGAAATAGCATGACGGAAACAGTTTCCCACTTAGCTATCACACATATACAGAACTCTGACACATTCACCAACACATTCACCATCACACTCAGTCAACCTCACATAGCAATTATTGCAACAAGTATATGTGGGTGTGAATCGGTTCATAGGTAGGTAATAGGCTATTAGCCCTAGGGCCTATAGAAGCCTAGCCATATGCTACCCTGGCCTTTGACACACATGTAATCTAATTTCACATGCCCCTGCCCAGCAGAGCCACAGCGGTGATTCCCGGTGTGTATTTCCTATCTCCCATCCAATCATCAGGATTATTCATGACGACTGCTAATGAGGAGCTTGGTTTGCTATTGATAGGTGGTTTGTTCCAGAGTATGGGATGTCTCTGTGATAGGAATCTATCCCTCCAGCATGTTCTGTCTATTGAGGTGACAAGGTTTAAGTCCCTAGAGCATGTAGCTGATAGGGATTGTGATCTGTTTACGTGGAGCATGTCCAACAGCTCTGGGTTTGACATATCTTTGTATGTTAGGCAGAGGTCACCTCTGGGTAGGTGGTATGCAACACAGTCTAGCTGTGGTTTTGTGAGACGGTCTGCATAGGGCATCTGTTTGAGGCTGGTATTACTCTTTGTGAGGTATGTCTGTGGCCTTTCCAGTTTCTGTAGATGTCTTGTGAGGTATATACCACATGGGGCATTGTACTCTATAATGGGTTTTATGTGTGATGAGTAGAGGTGAACACTGACCTATATTTCCCTGGATGACACACCTTTTGTGAGGAGGTGTGCCACATAGACAGATTACATGACTAGTGTGGCACTGTGATTATCAAAGGGGAGACTACTGTCCACCTGTGTCCCATGGTCTCTGCTCACACTTTCGGTGTTAAGTAGACTACCACCTATGTGGTAGTTCATGGGTACGGAGGCTTTGCCAGAAGGGATGCCAATGCAGTTTCAACATTGAGCTTCAGTCCATGGCTTTGTCACCAGGCATCTGTCACAGTAAATATGACCCTGTCTCTCTCTCTCTCTCTATATATATATATATATATATATAAAAATATATATATATATATATATATATATATATATATATATATATATGTATAGGTATATGTATATATACACATACATATTAACATCCATTGGTGTACATATAGATATACATATAGGCACATATACAGTCCACCTTTCATGGTGGGAATATAAATTATGTGAAGGTTGTGAGGTATACAGTTATGTAATAATATTGCACAATGTTGTGCGGAATGCATTGAAGGTGTTTTCAGCCCATGTAGCTTTAGCAGGCCTCACTGGCTGCAACACTGCAAACCTGATAAATCATACCCACAGCATTTAACCACCACATGTCATATACCAGCACTGTATGCTGTCCTGTTTGCCACACACTACAACCTACATAGAAATATGCACATAACAACCTTCGCCAACATATATATGTCCACCCTTCACAAACAGTTGCAGTACGTCCCTTGCTCTATCCACATGTGCAAATGCTAATATATTTGACACAGACTGATCTCTCCATATGTGTGTGCCATACACACACACGGTCCACATTGTTGTAAGTCTGTGGACCTCACGGCTGACCTGTTGGGCCTTGCTTCAACATGAACAGGTGTTACATGTGAGCACACAGTAATATTAGAGGGTGTATATATAGCTGCAAATGCTAGATTAGCATATTAGCCAGGTGCAGCTGTTGCCAATGCTAAGCTACACGTTAATATGGCTATCATGCATTTGTTACTCTGTCACATCCATGTTTAAATAACTGTATGCACTACTCCCCAAAACAGACATTGTACACACTACTGTACAAAACACAGATAACATGGATCAGATGTTTGACATTTAATGCTGAACTACATATGTCACAGTCATATCCCACTGCACACAGCTACACACTGATTTCTCCATGGCAGTAGTTATGGAGGGCATCTGTGCATAGATACGTACTGCTGCCACATATGGATGATTCAAAGTATGTAGAGTACTCTTCAAAAACATCTACTACATGCCAGTAAATACATATCTGTTATATACCTTTCCTTTGTATGTGTTTGTATTTGTCAGTTCTGCGTGTTTTGTATAATTTTCTTTTTTTTTTATTTATTTTTTTTATATTTTTTTATTTAATATATATATTTCTTTTTAATATCTTTTTTCTGTTGCTGTTGCTCTTGTAGATGTCGGTGTCTGTCTGTCTGTGTGTCTCTCTCACTCTCTATCTATGGCTCGCTCGCTCTCTCCCTCTCTCTCTCCGCAGCTGCAATGAAATGATTGCATGTGTGGACAGCAAGTACAGCCTGCTTTTATAGGTATCTGCACATGTGCATGTGATGGCCTCTGCACCAATTGGTGGCCACCATTTGGTAATTGCATGCAGCCTGCTGTGTGGTAATTGCAGTACTCACTGTCATAGCAACCCAATGCTATAAATTGCTAGGTCATGTAGGTGTAGCCCTTTCAGTTTTCCAAAGTGGGGCCCATGCTTGTTTGCTGTGGACACTGTTGTGTAAGTCAGAAGGTTGGTATATTTCTTATATCTGAAGCTAGGGGTGTAGCCAGTGATTTGAATGTTGTACTCAGACCTGAATGTTGCCACTTCCAGTACACAGTTGTCAGTGGAGAATTGTACTCACCCCTACAAATGCTAACACAAAATACATGGGAGTATGTAGTTCCTTTTCTATTTATACATTTAGCTGCCATACATTCGTAGTTATTGAGATGTATTCATTTGGCACATGAACTTTTGTGAACTGCTATACTGTGAATATTAATGTACTCACTTCTGCACAGTTGGTGCTTTTTTATTGTTGACATTAGCACAGGATGCTCATGAAAACTGGACAATTCCAGTACTGAGTATGCCTACCTACATTCTTGCTGGACCCTGAACACACAGGGATTTGTACGTTTGAGTGGGGATTGTCCTGCTATGATACTGTGTGGGGGTTGTAAAGTGCTGCTGTAACATTATTTACTGCTAAAATGTCTGGTTCTATTATCACAGTCATGTAATGCAATTCCACAAAAACTGCTAGTAAAGTTCCACAGAACAGGTTTTGTGTTATGGCATTCCTATCTTTCCTTTACATTCACTCATTCTGATGCATGACATATATATTTCAGAAACAACCTGCTGTATATCTACTTTGGCTTAGTGATACTTCATGCAGTCTAGTGTGTCCAAGGTCCAGGGTTTGAGACTGACAGTGGTGTTTTATTTTGCTGCTGAGCAGAACAAGGGCCCTCACATGCAGAGTGATTAAGGCACTTTTAAGCAGTTGTAAGTGGGTTTGCACAGGTTAGCACAAAGCTTAGCAATACTTAGCTAAGCGCACACAAGCGCACACTCGCGCAAACCCGCTAACTACTGCTTAAAAGAGCTTACTCCCACTAACCCCCGTGGTCATTTCTTTGAAAGAAAAGAAAAAACAGGGAGATAGGAAAGTGGTGAAAAAGGGGCACAAAGAGGGAAAGACAGTAGGGAAAACAGCTCGGGATGGGCAGGACGGGTGTAGGGAAGTTCCATAGCTGCTCATTTCTTTAACAGCAACAGCTGTGCATATGCTAGTAATTTGGAGGGAAATTTGAAACCTTCCACCCCTGAGAGAGGGGTGAGGACAACAAAGTATGTTGTACTGCCAATGAAATATCAGTTTATGTGTTCATCAGACATGTGTGCAAAATGGGCAGCTACGTATGGGCCATAATTTTTTTTGGGAGCAAATTGCCCTTTTTTTTTTCAGGTGAGAGTGGAATGTGGGGTAGGGGAAGTAGGTATAGTTGGGGAAGTAGGTTGGGGAGTTAAACAGACAAGACAAACAAGATGCATACAGGGGTGGAAAATGACACATGTGGTGGGTGAACAACATTGACGGGGAAGGATGTTTGGAAATTGCAAGCCCATGAGCCCACAGATGGCAACAGTGGATCTGAGATCCCCACCCATGGGCAGTTACCACTGCACCTTCAAAGCCCAGAGGGTGGCTGTGCTGGAGGCTGCATAGGAGGGGCAGGCTCACCCATGAGTCGCGCCACACGTGCCTCAAGCTGGCTTAGAGGATCATTGACTGAACACTCAATGTCCCTATGCACCACAGCCTGGTCCATTTGGAGGGTGATAGGTGGCCCTCCTCCAGCCATGCTTGCAGGGGGGATGAGCCCCATCCCCTGCAGTGCTTCCACCTGAAGGTGGTACAGGGCCAATGGAGGAGGACGTCCTGGGCTAGGCACCGGACCTACTGGTGCCAGGTGCCATCGCCAGCTGAGGTGGGACAGGTCGGTCCGCTGGGACCGGCCTTCCCATATGTTGTACGTCTAGGAGGATTTAATGACAACATGGGTTGGTAACAGCCAACAGCATTCCAAATTAGTTATAACAGCATGCAATAATATTCACATTAACCCAACATACCACAGTTCCAACAGTTGAACAGCAAGCATAACACATGCATATCTAGAACAACAGTGGACATTCCAACATCATGCAGAATTGATTGGTGGTAACAGGCCACCAAGACTGTGGTATTTGAACAGGGCACATGCATCAAAGTAAATGCAGATATTTATAAACCAATAGGACATATGTCCCAACAAATGTTTTGAGATTAGACATACCCATTGAGGTGTGGAATTGCATTGTTTATGCACATACAGTAGGGTGTAAAAAGATAGCTCCATTAACAACTTATATGTACTTATAGTTTACACTACATTCCTATTGACTGCAGGTATATATATCCCCCACATGTCTTATTACACTAGGCAATGTCCGTTAAATTGTAAAATGGGTTTTACTAGTTCCTTATATACCTTACCTGTATCTAATATACAAACTGTCCAGGATGCAGATGTTACTGCTACGTATTTATATATTTTATTTATATTTATATATCTACATATCTGGATGTGTTCGGGTGACATTATCAGTTATATTTTAACAGCCCCCTACATTTCTAGCAGCACACTGACATTTCTTGGGAACACAATAACAAGCCAGCCATGGACTAACAGTTGAGGACTGTATATATGCTTAACATCTAGTGGCACTCCCTTCATCCACTTTCTATGGGTCTACCCAAGTGTAGGTTGACAGCACTTAATACAACAGTACCATTTATATAATGCAAGAGTACAACAACATTTTGAAGAAAGTGACACGGACACACTCCAGGAATTATACATTTATTAATTACATTACACACTTTTCTAGAGGCTCTCTCATTTATTTGATATATCAGCACATGCAGAAGACTCATTCGAGATGTATTATACCTTCCTTAACGAGTTACAACACTCTTTTTCAGGCTCTCTCACTTATTTTATATAACAGTACATGCAGAGATGTTATTCAAGACTTATTATACCTTTATTATTGGGCTACAACACTTTTTTTCAGGCTCTCTCACTTATTTTATATAACAATACATGCAGAATAATTACTAACCTGCCTGGTGGCGCAACCTTAGCAACCTATCTGCATAGGCTTGCTGATTCGCAGCACGGACACCAGCAGCTGTGAAGTAAATGAAGTGATATTGAGACATACCTATCCATAACATAGACTACGATAGCAATTCTTACATAATTCATTTCATGGCTACCTACTCAGTAGTAGGGCATTTTCCATCCCACAGGCCTCCTGTATCCACTGGTTCAGTCGGTCCTCCTTGTGTCTCTTCAGGTCTACATAGTGGTGTCTGACCTGCTCACCAGTCCGAGGGATGCCTGTGGCACTGGTGAGATCATATGCGAGATGGTTCCAGGCATCTGCTTTGTATTTGGTGCCCTGGAACTGGCCCTGCAGGAGTCTGGCATCATGATTATGGACAAGGAGCCAAACTATCACTTTTGCCTCCTCAATGCCCCACTGTTGCTCTCAAAGTGAGAGCCCTCTCCAAAACCAGCCATGCTGCCTGTAGATGGGAGCTTCAACAAGTTATGGCAAGTATTCCCACCTATGGAGCTTAAATATGCCTCATTTCCTGCACTTATTTGTGATTGGCCAGTTTTGAAAATTCTCAGGTGAAAGTACACCTGCTTAGCACTGGATAAACTTTCATTAATATGTATATGTGTGTTGACAGTGCATGAATATCAAAATCTTTCATGGCTTAGTGGTTCAGTACTGTGATTATGGTGCACAGTATCCCAGGTTCGAGGCCTGTCATTGCTTTTTATTTTACTACTGGCCAGACCGGCTAGGGGGTGTGGCTGTGTTTAGCCGACTTTCCTCAACTTTGCCCAACGTTGCTCTACATTGCTCTACGTTGCCTGATGTTGCGCTAGTTAGCGCAGTGTGCAGCTATGCGCAAACATGTTTTGTTTGCACTAGTTGACGCGATGCGCAGCTCCGCGCAAAGCCATTGCGCTAGTTAATGCAGTGCTAAGCTATGAGCATTTATACTTAAATGTGCTTAATACTGGTAAACTTTGCTTAGCAGTGCTTCACATTGCTTAAAATATGTTACTTATGCATTCATCAGTATGCATAACCAATTCCCCTTCTTATATATACATATATATACATATATATATATATATATATATATATATATATATATATATATATATATATAGAATATCGTTCACTACTATATAGGCGATTTCAATGCTTTTTACTAAAATTTAAAAGATAAATGGCAGGAATTATTTTTATATACAAATTTCCTACAGAAAATAGAAAGGGGAGTGATGGGACTCGAACCAGGAATGCCTCCTCTTTGTGCAAAGGCTCTACCACTACGCTATTGCTATTTGGCTTAATGTGCTTATAAGTTTCTTATTATCCTCTTCGATCTCTAAACTGCTAACTGTAGCTAAGCAATGGGCAAACCCACGCAAACACACACAAATACGAGCAGCTATATCAGGAATAATAAAAAAAAAGGAAAGTTTTGCATTTTAGAATTGTACTGCGATTTAGAATGTGGTGGAGTGTAGTGTTGGGTATGTACACATATGAGCGGAGTCGCTCATTTCAGTTGACATTTGCAGATTGAAGGACTTGCAGGGGTATGGATTTTTGGACTGCTCGGCAGTCTGACACGCCCCCTGCACTCGTGCATGCTCCGTGTTAGCCTTAGAGTTGAGTCAGCACACCCTCATGAATATGCATGGCATGCTGATATCATCTTCTTAGGCTGCAGTTTCCAAGTAAGACTTATTTAGTCTTACACGGAGGATTAGTGAATCCTGGCCTTGGTGTTTTCAAAAATTTGACATATCTTAATAAACATTTTTTTTTTTCTTGCTGAACTGTGCTCTTTTGTCAAGCCTGGCTGTGATTCCTAAAGATTTCACAGCTATTAGCCCTGCTAGTGAGTTAGTGTTATTAATATAGTATGGCAATGTATGAATATGGTCCTTTAGAAACTTCCACTAAGATGGTGCTTTTTCACTTATTAAAAAAACAGCTGAAGTAACAAAATCTCATTCATTATGAAACAAAACTCATATTACTGCTAATTTAAAGTGATAAAGTTACATGGGACCAGACTTAAGGAGTAGTACTTTTTACAATACAGTGTCAACGTCAAAAAAAAAAATCTGACTCACCACCAAACAATAATCAGGGCTCACATTAGGATGCAGGCAATCTTATTCCATTCAGAATTTCAAAACAAAGTCTAAATCTGAGAGTTTTTGTCTAAACAGAACTAACCATACGAAGACCTGTTAATGATCATGGAGAAAATTTTAATGCATTTTCCCTAGAATTTAGAAAGTTATTTCAGGATGCCTTTTCCACCTGAACACACATGCACACATGCATACACACACACACACACACACACACACACACACACACACACACACACACACACACACACACACACACACACACACACACACACACACAGTCTGTGTTCACCCAGCAGCTTACTCACTCTGAAAATCACAGTCCAGACTCCAGCCTCTGGCAGCTGCCAAACCAATTGTTCCCACTCGCAGCAGCTCCCAAACTGTCCATTCCCACTCGCAGCAGCTTTCACCCAGGCAGCAGGCATTCCAAACCAAAACTGTCCTTCCGAAAATAGATCCTTTAAGAAATGTCCATTCCCACTCTCCAAAACCAGCAGGAAACCTGGAAATCCAAATTGTAGCTTGCTACAGACCCCCCACCATGCCCCAGGATTCCCACTCCTCATTTCTTGATACACTGGAAAATATTAGGTTACAACCCAACACCCTAATAATGGGCAATTTCAACTAACCCACCATTAACTGGGAAAACTACTCATGTACCAACTCTTTTGCTCAACGTTTTCTGGAATTCATAAATTCCAACGCCTTGGATCAACTTATTCATACCCCCATCAGAGGCAGCAATATCCTAGATCTGGTTATTGCTAACATGGGTGACCAGTGTTCCACACCAGAGGTCAATTCCTTGTTGGTCAGATCTGACCACAAGCTAATCACCCTAGCCATCCACATCCCGCCTCCACCCCCCATTAGGGAAACCACCATAAAAAATTTCTCCAAAGCCAACTTCATACTTCTTAAGACAGAAGTGGCAAACTTCATGACACCCATGCAGATGGACAATAGAGGTATGACTGTTGAATCTTACACAAATGCACTGTATAAGCATATACACGAGTGCATGGATCGTGCTATCCCTAACAGAACCTAGATGCTATCCTCCAAAAAAGGAAGCCAATCTGGTGGTCCTCTGCCATAAACAAACTCTACAACAGAAGAAAGAAACTGTTGCAAAAAAGAATAAAAATCCCATGACTGGAGGAGCTCCCTGGTCAGCCTCAGTAAGAAGCTGAGATCCCTCATAAAATCCTCCAAAGCTAATTATGAAAACAAAATTGCCACTGACTCTAAAGACAACCACAAGGCATTCTATAGCTATGTCGAGAATCTCAATGGCAACACTCAGATCTGCTCTGAGTTACAGCACAATGACACTAAATATACAGAACCAACTGATATTGCCAACATCCTGGCAGATAGGTTCAGGGCTAACTTTACCTCCCTCTCACCCCCTAGAGGGCCCATCTCTATACTGAAAGAATGCAAAGTTCCTGTAATTATGGCTGCACAGGTAAAAAAAACACTCTCCAAAGCCAAGAACACAGCATCCATGGGACCTGACAATATTACAGGCTGCATTCTACATGAACTACAGAATGAACTGGCACCCCACCTAAGTACCATGTTCAATAATAGCATCACCTCAAGCTTTGTGCCCACTGAATGGCACACCACGTCGGTTATCCCACTCCACAAAGGGGGAGCCACGACGGACCCCGGGAACTACCGCCCCATTAGCCTGACTAGCCTGGCCTGCAAGGCCATGGAACATATCTTCATGGAACTCATAAACAAAGACATTGGTAATCTCCAAACTCTGGACCCACCCAGTGTGGGTTTGTAAAAGGCAGATCATGTCTCCTAAACCTGATAGACTGCTTTGAAGCAGTCAACAAAGCCATAGATGAGGGTATGGTGGTTCACACAGCCTATCTAGATCTCGCCAAGGCTTTTGATACCATTCCCCACTCTGGAATTATAGATAAACTCACTAAACTGGGTATAAATCCCTATATCACAAGATGGGTTGCCAACTGGCTCATGGACGGAACACACACTGTGAAAGTAGCAGACTCCAAATCTGACTTCAGACCAGTGACAAGTGGAGTATCACAGGGTTCAGTCCTAGGTCCTCTCCTGTTTGGTATCTACTTCTCTGAAGTACAGGCTAACACAGAAGGTCTTTGGCTAACGAAGTGTGCAGATGACTGCAGACTGGGAGCCATAATCAAAACTCCTAACAATGTGGGCATCTTACAAAAGGGCCTCACTGAGACAGATGCCTGGTATCAAAGTCATGGCCTGAAGCTCAATGCCAAAAAGTGCACTGTCATCCCCTTTGGTAAAAAACTCTGTACCCATGAACTACCACATAGGTGGTAGTCTATTTAACACTGAAAGTGTGATAATAGACCTTGGGGCACAGGTGGACAGTAGCCTCTCCTTTGATAATCACAGTGGTCAGGAAATCCTTCTACATGGCACACCTCATCACAAAAGGTTTCTCATACAGAAAAAAAGAGGTCATTGTTCCCGCCTACTCATCACTCATTAGACCCATTATAGAAAACAGTGCCCCTTTTGTTATGTACCTCACAAGACATCTACAACAACTGTAGAGGCCACAGAAATACCTCACAAAGAGGATTACTGACCTCAAACAGATACCCTACGCAGACCGTCTCAAAAAACTGCAGCTTTACTCCGTCGCATATCACCTACTCAGAGGCGATCTCTGCCTAACATACAAAGCTATGTCAAATCCAGAGCTGTTGGACATGCTCCACTTAAAGAAATCCCAATCCCTCCGAACTACATGCTGTAGAGACCTAAACCTTCTCACCACAATAAACAGAACATGCTGGAGAGATAGATTCCTGTCCCAGTGACTTCCCATACTCTGAAACAGACTACCTATCTATGTCAAACAGAGCTCCTCATTAGCACTCTTCAAGAAAAATCTTGATGATTGGATGGGAAATAGGAAATTCATCCCAGGGATCACTTCTGTGTCTCTGCTCGACAGGGGCACAGGAAAATCATTTTCTTGGGTGGCGAAAGTCAGGGTACCTTTTTGGCTAGGCTTATATAGGCCCTAGAGCCAATAGCCTTGTACTTACCTATGAACCTATGAACCTAAATATAAACCCGAGAGCTCAACTCCGACAGGCTGGGATGAGCTGACGTCATCGTGTACACGATGACATCAGCTAAAGCATGGAAAATGAAAATAATTCAAAAATAAAGATGTAATATGGGACAGTTGGGAGGTATGGATGATCTGCAAAAGTGGGAAGGCTCCCCTCCCCCCTCGCTCTATGGTTCTGCCGCCCATGCTCTGCCAGTACCCTTTACTGCAATTCTACTCATTAGCTTACTAAGAATCCTATATGTTAGTGGTCATTTTATTTGGTTAAACAACCACAAAAGAAGATCTTTATAGTTTTGGATGTATTTTCCTCACTCAAGTATTGTTTTCACATGCAGGAATCAATGCAAAGTACATCAATGTTTATACTCATATAGGTATAGGATAGACCCAATACAGATAATTTTATTTATTTGTTATCAGGGTCAATACAGTAAATAATCATTTCTCTTCACAGGTGACTATGGAGCCCTCTTTCATTAAATTGCTTTCTCAGAGGCATACAGTAAATAAATGGAGGCTGAAGGGACCAAACATAGAACTATGAGATAATGCACATTAATGTCTTGCAGCCTTAATGTCTGGACTAACTCTGAGACAGTTGTGTGAAATTTTGTACATGCAAGTATCTTTCATAAACTTGAATGCATTTTTCTTCACTTCACTGGATTAAACATAAAGAAAAGGAAAGTTCTGCTGAAAACAGCAAGAATGCATGGTCTACAAATAACAAACATGCATATCTGCACCTATAAATGTAAAATCACATGCAGAATAATATATGACATGTTTTAAGGAAACTGTTCAAACTCTAAAGGACTGCCTTGTTTAATGAATTTCAGATCACAAATACTTCTGCTTTGACCATCTAAAATATTTTTTTCTAAAGGAAAAAAAAAATTGGAACACTGTCTCAGTATTAATGATTTCCCCAGAACATTCCCCCAGGCACACAAGTTCTAAGTATCATAGCACCTACAGATATTTACATTCTTGCAATTTTTTAAGTGAGTGGTGAAAATAACAAATGCCATGAACTGCTTGAAACTAGCACTGTCCTCAGCAGCATTCTGTTTCTTAGACAAAATTTAAGTTATTGTAAACATTTCAGCAATCCATAAATGTTATGAACATACAAATCAGTTCCATATAACCATTTCTGTATATTGCACTGTACCCAGTTGATGGGTACCTTTGCATTAAACATATATGGATGCAGAAGTTGAGAATTGTTAATCTTTTCACTAAGCTGCCACCTTATTTTTTTCTAGTGATGTGTTTTGTGTCTGTGAGGCTTCTTCCTGTTCTCAATGCTCACAATCTTCTCTTGCATGATTTTTCTGTCACCTACTGTGAGAAACATTTGTTTCTACTTGGACTGATTTCAGCCCTCTCATGGATGTATACATTTTCCAAAACAGAACTCTGCTTGACTTCCAGATGGATGTATCAATCAGCCAACGGAAGTAAACATCTGCTTTAATTAATCTTATCCCACCCTCTTTACATTGTGAAAATGTCTCAGTTAAGGCAAACTCACAGTGAGGTATTAACAGATGTAGGAATCTATTTCTCAAGAGTAATGACACCATCAGTAATACCTCATAAATTCTCCTTTAGTGAACTCCTGGGGGGGGGGGGGGGGCATCCTTTTGTTAAACTCTTAGTGCCATGTGCTTTGAATATCATCGCCGATGGTATTAGCCTGACTTCTGCCTCATTGTGTGGGCTCAGCACTCACATGACACAAACACAACAGATGCTGTATCAAATGAAATGCCAAGTGGCTCATTTGCTCCACATGGCATAATTGCATTTTCTGTTGCTTAATTCTGAGTCCACCTGCAACACAGCCAAGTTTTCCATCAAGCTGTGAATGTTGATATTTTATTAAACAGTACTGACTATGAATGTACAGTATTTGTTGAGTAAGTTATTGATTGCCGTTTCC
This sequence comes from Protopterus annectens, assembly GCF_019279795.1. Classification (NCBI taxonomy): domain Eukaryota; kingdom Metazoa; phylum Chordata; order Ceratodontiformes; family Protopteridae; genus Protopterus; species Protopterus annectens. Next base: position 175,661,647 of record NC_056744.1, read on the forward strand.
TAAGTTAATCACATCCCTTCTAGTAAAAACACATTGTTAGTTTCTGAATTTCCTGTATGTTTCAATGGTTGGTATACAGAATATCCCCACTATTATTAACTGCAATGTCCTTCATATCTAATGTTTCCTTTTATAAAGCCTTCTGCCATTCATTACTCAAGGACAACCTGAAGACAGGACTTTCATCTTTCATTTTGTTGCAATAAAATGAAGAAATTAAGCTTTTTTTCTGTTTCTGGGCTGTTGCTGACAGCATTACAATGTTCTTTCGTCTCTTTGAGGACTCTTCTGAAATGGTTTGCTTAAAGGCTAAATGGTACATTGTGGCTTTCTGATAACATAGTTTATACAAATGAAAAAAAAGAAATCGATCACTTCCCAACTTTTACTGGATGAATAAATAAATAAATAAACCTACGAGTTAAGACAAAAGTATAACATTTCCATGATACTGCTTCAGTTAAGACAGAAGGACTAGTTAAGTAGTGTTTGGAAATGAAAATAATTAAAAGAAAGTCTGATTTAATGAGCAGTAGAATTTTCAGCTGTGCATTTTCTAAGTGCATTAAGAATGCTGACATTTCAGTAGGGAGCTAGTCTGATCTGATGTGGTAATACACTAAATATAAAGCTACAGTGCATCTTTGGAGTGTAGAGGATTCCTGGTTTTGCAACAATATTAGACTACAGCAAAACAAATGGATGCGAAAGGAACGGAACACCTAGCTAAAACTTAAAAATTAAATGTAGTCTCTGTGGAAACAAACTTTAAATGTGGGATTCAGAAAGGGCTACTGCTAGCAATAAGCCCTAACATGGCTGGAAAACAGCTGGTGGTAATACTTTCTGATTCAGAAACAGGCCCGGAGCAGTGATTCTACATAGACAGTAAAATCATTGGGCTGACTCTATAGTTGTGCTAAATACTAATGAAGCATTCCGGAGGGCCTATCCTAATTAGCCATATGTTCCTCCCAAGAAATGCATCCGCTTTGGGTACTTATACAGCCAAGTGATTCAGAGAATAGATTAGAATGGTTGGCCATGTTAATGAACACGGCAGAAATGCTGCATCCCAAATTTATTAAATGTAATGTGCATGTGTGTGTGTGTGTGTGTGTGTGTGTGTGTGTGTGTGTGTGTGTGTGTGTGTGTGTGTGTTTGTGTGTGTGTGTGTGTGTGTGTGTGTGTGTGCATGTGTGCATCTGTAGGAGTAGAAGTGGTCTCAGGTGAATGAGAGTGTGTGTGTGTGTGTGTGTGTGTGTGTGTGTGTGTGTGTGTGTGTGTGTGTGTGTGTGTGTGTGTGTGTGTGTGTGTGTGTGCGTGTGTGTGTTTTGTGTGTGTGTGTGTGTGTGTGTGTGTGTGTGTGTGTGTGTGTGTGTGTGTGTGTGTGTGTGTGTGTGTGTGTGTGTTTGTGTGCAATAGAATGGGTGCCTCCATGAATGAAATTGGATGTGTGGTGCCTCTGATATACAGTAAGCATCTGTGTGTGCCTGTAATACTGAGGAGGGGTCTAGACACTGGGGACTCTTTTGAAATATTACTCAAAATCAATTAAAACGTTAATAGTATAAGAGGTTTTTCCATTCTGAAGCATTTAATGAAAATCTGGAAGTATGAAACCCTAATGTCTGCTATTACTGACTGCCTGAAATCAAAAATTATATATTAGGGATAGGGCAACTATAAGAGACAAAATCAGGAATATTCTGTAAAATGCTCATCCAAAACAAAAACATGTAACAAACAGAGGACCAGCAGGAACAGTCTGACAAACTATAAGGAATTCTAAGTAGGGTTGGTTGGGGCAACATTAGTCTTCAACTGAGTTACACCTACCTTTTTATATATTTTTGACTGTTCATTTTTTATTCAACAGTTTTTATAAACATTTTTTAAATACATTTTTCAATAACAAGGATATTTTCTAGTCTATGCTAAATTGGTTATATGTAATTTTTAGTTTTTATGTATCAGAGTTCTTAATGTCATGTTTTTCATTGATTAAAAATGTCTTATTGTAAAATGTATTACATTCCACTGTGTATATCAGTGGAAAGAAGGAAAACACATGATTAATTTATCACTATTCCATTGGTTCTCTCTACACCAATGAAAAGCATTTCTTGTTATTTAAACCTGTCAAAAGTTTAATTTGTTATTAAGATAAAGTCCCCTATTCAGAGGGACAAAAGCACTTAATTTTATTTTGTCCAATAAATTATTTTTCCTGCTGGCTCTCTGTTTGTTATGTGCTTTTGTTTTGGATGAGCAGTGTACTACAGGCACTTACTTCACCTTTTATTTTTTTTTGTAATATTCTGTAAAATCAGGGACAGTTGAGAGTTATTAGGGTGTGCATGTTATATCTGTGTAGTTGAATGTGTTCATGTATGTGGGAGAGTGAATGGTGGGGTGCCTGTGCCAAAAAATGCATAGGCTGCAAGTGGTCATTACTGCAGGAAAATGCTGATTAGCATGAGCAATCTAGCCACACTATTCAGAGACATGCAAATCAGCCAATAATAAGGTCTTTCCTCATTGTGGCTAATTTTATCTTTGAATTGCATTTCCCCCATTCACATAAACTTCCTCTTTTCACCACTGCAGTTCACATGAGCAAAGAAAATGTTCTCTGAATCCAAGTCTTAGTTCCCAGCACACTGAATAGGTTTACACTCATTTGAGGCTTTTCATAGACAATATATATATATATATATATATATATATATATATATATATATATATATATATATAAACTAAATTGAACTAATTGAACATCCAAAGAATATCTGGATATGTTATCCTTTTGACTAGATGATAAAAAAAAAAAAAACATTACAGATAACGTTATACACTGTTTTAGATGTCATGTATATTTCAAATGAAGCAAAGGAAAAAGAATTACTAGATCAAATCCTAGCTGATGTACCAGTAGACCTTAACAATCTCTGTCCTGCTTTATAAAATCATCTCAGGACAACGTTATTATTCCCTTACTCCATATCAAGAGTCTTTTGTTGACAAAACTCTGTACTCTCTATATGGAAAAATGCAACCATTACACCACTACCTAAGGTACCCACACTAAATTCAATCTCCAGTTACAGGCCAATGTTCATCCTTCTCACACCAGTGAAAAATACTGAAAAATACAGTATACAACAATCTATAATAATAAATTAATAGCTTTATACATACAGCAAAAACTTTGAATGGATTTTAGACAGCTTGCAACCTAATCATTGAACTGCAGACACTAACAGAAATCATTCTGGAAGAAATTTCGAAGGTAACATGACTGAACCAACATTCATAGACAAGGCAAGGGTATGATATTGTAGATCAGTCACTCCTTACTGAAGCACTCAGCTTATAGACTCAGTTCCGAGCCACCCAATAGTTTTGGGACTGCCTCTCTGGAAGACCATTCATAGTCAAATTTGGTTATTCCCTGTCCAGTCCAGCAACACTTACAAGAGTAGTCCCCCAAAATTTAATTCTTTGACACAGGCACCATTGCTGTTACCATCCCCCCTCATTACAACCATTTCCAACATAATTTTAAAAACTTATGCAGAAAGTTAAACCCATCTGTCTAGGAAATTATAGCCTTTTGAAGAATATCTCTTTATTGCAGCAGAAGCAACAGCAAGCAACAGCTATACTTATAAACTGCTCACATCTACATAGTATAGACCCCAGAATCTGGAAACAATTTTACATTATTCATTTTCATAAAGGACTTGAACTTGCAAGCCAAAAGTATACACAATATAAAACTACTGAGAATATGCAACATTTAAGATTTGGTCAATGTCTCAAATTAAAAATTAAAAAAAATCTTTGAAATAGAAATACTTTACTAATTCATAAGTGCTCTAACAAACCAATCACACAGGATCAGACCATATACCTTTCTACCTCCAACACTCATCTATTTTCTCATCAATTTTCACTTGCTTGCAATTCTTTTAGGTAAAAAATACAGCAATGTTATATCAAAAATAAGAACATCAACAGAACACATCAATGATTAGTGATAAAGTGCCTTAACTGTTTTGTTGCTAGAAAATCTTCCAGCCCATTCTTACCAGAAAACTACCCATAACCTCTTTTATGGCACTGAAAACTGTCCTCTCACCATCCAGTTATTAAATGGTTATGTACTCCACAGTCAACTGCATTCACTAAATCAACCTGTACTATCTCCTCATAAATGTAATAATCATACCACTGACAGTCTATATGATGTCTATGTTGCTAAATGCTGATATTCATTCTGAAGATATTGGATGGGAAATAGGAATAATTGGAAGGGAAACAGGAAATTCACCTCGGGGATCACTTCTGTGGCTCTGCTTGACAGTGGCACTGGAAAATAATTTTCTTGGGTGGTAAAAGCCAGTGTACCTTTTTGGCTGGGCTTGTATAGGCCGCAGGGCATATAGCCTAGTACCTACCTATGAACCTAAGAAATATCAGAAAGTTTTCATCCATTTAATAAAGCCACATGAAAAGCATATCTAGCAATAAAGTGGTCTTGCATGTGTACTAGACCCTGCCAGTATGTTCTTTTCATCTCCAGCAAATCAAATATCAGAAAAATCTAAAATTATTCCTTTTATAAACCCTGTGTATATATCCCAGGTAAATATGCAACTGCATGTATACAATATGCACATGCCTAATCTATGCCTTAAGTGCCAAAGCCTACAGATATCTAAACTACTTAGTACCATCTTCTATATAGCTACGTACATTCTCTGGACTATATGCTGCTGAATTCTTCCTCATTTGAATTTCTAGACAAGATTTCTTACTGAGCTGAATTTGCATGTATCACTTTCACATGTTTAGTGCAGCATCCTTTCACAACTATAACTTGTTTTAGGATCTGGCACCAAAATTGAAAAGACTAAAAAACTGCAGACAAAACAAAGAATTTTCAGAAGTGACAGTTTAACAATAAGGTTAGATCTGTAAACATATCATAATCATGCCATAATTTCCATAAGAGTGTGCATCAGTTTGCATATATTGTGTTGGCAATTATCTACAAAAAACACAATCCCCTGGATTTAATAAACTCTGTGTAGGAATAGTGTAATTCCTACAAGGAGTGAACAGTGCCTGTGGCAGCAGCTCCCCTCGACAGCCCACCTTGCATATTAATGAAGGTGGGCTACTGAGAGGGAGCCATGTATACAGTTACTGAATCAGTACTAGGTGGTGTGTTACAGTGATTGGAGATGTGTAACACACCCCCTGCACTGTAAAAGTACCGTACAGCACTAAAACATTGAAAGGAAGTGTCATTGAACACTTATTTAAAATTTTTATATATGAATGTCATACTGGGGGTGTGTTAGAGTGTCCTTAACACACCCCCTGCACTGTGAAAGTGCCATACGTCACTAAAACATTAAAGAAAGTGTTCTCGGACAATTATTTACAATTTTATTTATTTATGCCACATAGGGGGTGTGCTACCATGTCTGCAACACACCCCCTGCTGTACAGCACTAAAATATGAAATTGTAACTGTGTCCCGGCCAGTATATAAAATAAATATGTAGGGGGGGTGTGTTACAGTGTCTGTAACACATCCCCTGTAATGTCTGAATGCCGTATGGCAGTGAAATTAAATGTAGAAATGTCATTTTGTCCCTGTGTATTAATTTTTTTTTTATATTTTTTTGTGTTTATGCAAAGCAGTGCAGCACTTAGCAATGAACATGTGCCAGACATCTAAACATAGAAACCTGATTATTTTAATTTTTGTCCAAAATATCAAGTTTAAGCATAGCTGAGTGGGTTTGCATAGCTCAGCATGGTGCTCAGCAGTGCTTAAACGTAAGAGGTATATGAAGCAGTTTAGCAGTAGGTCCTTACTGGCTGAATGGTTAGAGTGATGGCCTTATGTACAGCAGGTGCATGGGTGAAGTCCTGAGCGTTCAGCTTTTTACATGCTATAGGGATTTTTTTTTTGTTATGCATACACTGAAATGTTTACTGGGTTAGTCCAGCTTGACCAGAAGCCCATTTACATTGAAGACCAGAGTTTGAAAGCCCCAGTTGCACACAAGTCCAATACATTAAAGTTACAGTAACAGATAACGTAGTGAAATGCATATGTTTAGGAGATATGAAGTAAAATAGATACACCTAAGAATGAAGTATCATTAATGAACACTTAGTTTCAATAGTTTATGTTTGAAATAACTGACATTTGCCCAAAGCTAAGCCCTGGTAAGCATTACTAAGCCATACTAAGCAATGCTTAAATAGGACCTGTCTTAGCAATACTTAGCAATGCTCAGCTCTACTTAGCTGGTTTGAGCATTGTTAAGCATTCCCCTTTAAGCAGTCCTCAGCTCAGCAGGTTTGCACAGTGCTAAGCAGATCTAAGCATTTTTAAAAATGGCCAATGGTGGCAAAGGGTGGGAAAACAGCCTTATCTAAACTGATTAGGTAGGAACACAGCCAGAACCTGTTGGAGTTTGGTCACTGCAGGAGCTATGCCGGAAGTTGGAAAGGGAGCAGACTTTTGCGCTCAGCGCTGTGGCATGGTTGAGTCAAGGGTCATGGTTGGATTCCTAGTGAAAGACCATGACACCAGATTGCTGCAGGGCCAGTTCCAAGGCTCTGAATATGAGTCTGAGGCCTGGGACCATCTGGCACATGACCTCACCAATGTCACTGGAATCGCCCGCACTGGTGAGTAGTGCATCACCATTATGATGACCTGAAGTGAAGGAAGGGAGGGCACTTGGCCCAATGGATCCAAGATGCTTGGGACTGGAATGCCACAGAAGTTTTTAAGTATAGCAACTGGTGATTTACCAAATTGTAGTATGAATATCTGATAGACAGGTATGCATAATGGTATGTTTTCCCCCCACAGCTGCAGAGGAGAGGACTCACAGCTTAGAGAACCACACTGGGCACCTAACGAGGATGCACTGACAGTGTGGTGAGTACAGACCTATCTTGCAATATATAATACAATAGATAAGAAATAGTATATTTTATGCCACTAAGTATAGTGTTCTCTGAGTGTACTGCAACAAATGTGTTCTTAGACCCACATTGATATAAGTGAGTAATGCCAAGTACTGTGCAATACAGATGAAGGCATCAAACCTGCTACTGTTGATGTAAGAAAGCTAATACTGTAGTAATAGTGTGTAGGAATGACATAGGTATATATTGTATTAATACTAAGGATCTCGCAATAAAGTACATCGTGAATGAAACTGTGAAAGTAATATATGACATTCATTCATCATCTACAGTATATACATTACAACTGCAGTCAGAATTTTGAATGCAATAAACCACTGTGTCATCTCACCCTCAAAAAGTTATTTCCTCCAAGTGTTGTGTTTATTCTGGTCTGTTGTTGAAGAAATCCAATTGTACAGGTGCACCACAGCAAATATGGCTATGACACCATGAAGTGACTGAAGTTTGATTGATGGAATGTTATGCTAAAGTGTAGATGTGTAGCTGTACAACAAGATAGAATGCAATTTGATATATGTTCTGCACTAAGACCTGAACCATGAATAGTAATGTGTAATGTATTATAGTGTGTGTCCCACAGCATTGTCTTGTGTAAACCTTTGCATTTCAGCTATACATATACCTGAATTTAGGTGCACTGATGCAGGCAAGTATGAGACTATAATTGCATGCAGACTGCAAATGTAGCATGTGTAAATGTATATGGGTTAGGTATGCAACCCAGCACCCCAATATGGGCTTCCCAGATCACACATATTCCCATCCACTAAGGGTTAAAATGTGTACACCTCTGCATTCCCACTATTAATACATACTTCACCTAATAACTCTTACATGCATGAATCTTATGCATGTATGTTCAACTGTCACTGCAGTCTTCTGTAACACTCTGCCTATATTACCAGGTCAGACTTTGTAAGCAAGTGAGCTATAGCCACAAATCAGTCAACCAGCACACAGCAGTATCTCAGTGTGATAAGAAATAGATACTGTATATTGTTCATTTTTGCACACACAGACCAGGGTTTGAAACCAGGGACCGGTACTAAGATGTATTTATAGTAACAAACAAGTAGTCTTGACTATTTGTACAAACGGTCATGTAGTGTTAACAGATATTTTCTCCACAGGGCTTACAGGTAAAGAAATGTTTATAGTAGCTGTTTGAAAAGAATACTGGTAAACGGTGTCCAGACATACTAGTGTGTAAACAACAGTGCTCAGCGGGTTGATAAGACTCCATTAAATAAAATGTTAGACAGTACATTACTATTCCAACTATATTAGACAAATGAAATGTTCTATTGTTATTACGGCTGTATGCCTGGCGAGTTTGTGAATGTGGGCCGATAGTCCAACCCCATGCCTACAAATGATAGCAGGATAGGTATATACACCATGCACTATGCCCAATGCATGTCTCTCAAGTTTCACACTGTCACGGCTAGTGATCACTGTTGCCATTAAACTTGGACACAGATATAACTCCATTTGAAGTATGCCAGTAGCACACTCACACAACATCACTGCAAGGTACACCTTCTTAGTCATATATGTTACCCTGACATGTGCAGGTAGTTATGTACCTATAATTCTAACAACTTTGCCCATACTATTCCATGTCGACAGCTTGAGAGGTATGCATGTGCTACAGAAGCTTTAGGACATATGTAAATGTAAAGTAAGGGCAGATCTGTAGACTATTGAGCAGTACTGTTATGAAAAATATAGCCTATACAGTTGTTTCTCTCTTCCCCAACCCTTATCTGCATCACAAAATGTTATTGTTATCCTACTAAAATGTTTTCATTTACACATATATTGCTCCCAAAGCCTAATGTTGGGCCTTGTGTTTTATTATTGGTTATATATTTCAATGGTTGCATACTAACATACCTTGTTGAAATTCCACCATTATTGGCCTTTTGCCTTAACTGTTACTGGCATGCTGTTATAATAATGACTGTTATCCCATTTATGCCTGTGTTACATATGCTATGCAATTCTATAGTTATGGGTTAATTGGAACACTGATGAATGCTGTTGTACCTAATATTGAAATGTTTATTCATGACTAACCAATATACTTTGACAAACCTCAACACCATAGCATGTTTGGGTAGGCCGATCCCAATGGATCTACCAGCCCTGCCTCATCTGGCCTCAGCACCAGGTCCCAGCATGTCCTGGATCCAACCTGGAGCTGCTGCCTCCACTGGACCTGCACCACCTTTGGGTGGAACTGCCTCAGGGGATGGGGTCCATCCCCCCTGGGTGTGGGCGAGGAGTGGACTCTGTCACTTGACACCAGTTTCCAGAGATGGTGTGCAGAGTCATCCATCAGGATTTAGATGCCTGCCTGCACAAGATCGTGGGCAGACTGGCACACCTTGAGGGGCAGGCTGGTCCTGGTGCCCAGCCCCCAGCACAGACACCTTTGGGGCAGTGAAGGGGCAGTGGTGACTGCCCACGGGTGGGGACCTTAGTCCCACTTTTTCCATCTGGGGCACCTGATCCTCTGATTCCCAACCACTCTTGCAGTCAAAGGTGTTTCCCCCCATCATGTGTCATATGCCACCCTGTCCGCTGTCTTGTCTGTCTGCAAATGCAACTTCTCCTACTCAACTTACCTCCCCAAAAATATCTACAACCCTTCCCCAACATCCCACTCTCACCTTAAAAAAAAGGAGGGGCATCTGTCCAAAAAAAAAGTTATCCCATACATAGCTCTCCATTTTGCCCCCACATACACTGCCATGAATCAATCATCCCATCAATTATTCAACAAACTAATGTCACCCACACCCCTCACTGTGGGGTGTGAAGCTGCAATCCAAATTGTCCACATCATGCACAGCTGTTACTCCACAAGAAATGAAGAGCTAAGGTCCTTTCCTACACCTGTCCTGCACATCCCTAGCTGACTTTCTTATTGTTTTCCCCTGGCTTGCCCCCATTTCACCACTTTCCTATGACACCTTCTTTTCTTTTCTTTTTTTGGAAATAGCATGAGTTTAAGTGGGGATAAGGAGTGCTAAGTGAAGCTAAGCAGACCTAAGCGCCGCTTGGCATTGTGTTGCTTAAAGCAAATCTGTGCAAACCCACTTAAAACTGCTTAAATCACCCTATCTGATTCAGACACTGTTCTACCCAGTGACCAAATAATCAGCGCTGGCAAGTCTCAAACCCAGAACCCTCTGCACTACAGCCAGCGCAATGCATCACAAGACCAAATTAATTCAGGAAACTGCTGGCATTTTCTAAATATATTATGCAGTACAGTCATGTAACATTAGGGAAAAAAGACAGCCCTGCCAAGTATTGAACCCTGGACCCACTCAACTACAGTCAGAGCAGCACACCACTAGACCAACAGAGCTCAGATGAATTGCTGTTTCTTTCTAAATATATCATACAGTACAGTGGTACAGTCATGTAACATTAGGAAAAAAGACACCCCTGCCAAGTATTGGCCCCAGAACCCTCTGAACTACAGTTCACTGCAATACACCAGTAGGCCAACTCAACTCTGGAGAATTACTGGTGTTGTTACCAAGATATCTTGAGCACCAGTGACAATATTTCTGCATATAATGTGATAAATGACAGCGTACCTGGGCCTGTGATACAGACACCGAACCAGTACACAGTGAAAGACATGTTGATAGATTGCCGGGAGGCCTACAATATCAGGTACAGCTGATAACTGCACAGACTGTTGCAGAATGTCCACAGTCATGTCACTTATATATGGCATGGTTGTCATCAAAGCTGACATAATGGTAAGGCAGTGCAGATTGGTTCACAAAAGCATGACAGGTAGGTCAGTGTCACATGTCATAGCCATCAAAATACACATGTTCATGCCAGTCCTGTGTAACATACTGTATGCATGCACATATGTCTTGCAACTACACCTTCCATAATAATTACTCCATACCTCTATCTGTAACATTACCAGCATGTGTGAAATCTGGACACCCACAGTTCAGGCCCACAGTCCAGTCTGTTGCATGACAACTACATGCTGAGCAATACAACTTGCAAATAACTGAGCCCTGTAATGCCCATCAGATCTACTTGCTGCTACGACAGTCACTGCCACCTATAGTACCATGTCAAAGGCCTGGAGGGTGGGACACATGTCACAAATATCAATATGTGTCCTAAACCTCCCCTACCACTCTCTGGATGATACTACTACTTAACATATGTACCAGAGGCACATGCCTCACCTGGACTGTAATGGATACCCTCACCCTGGCCATGCTGTGAGACAACAGCTAACACTGCTTCCTCACTGACATATACAGTTTGCAGTCTCCCAGCATCTTCACAATTCCCAGTATGACTCCTGCCCAGAAGGCATCAGCTTCAGCCTGCCACACATGCAGCTGTTTGTTCAGCTACCTGCTACAGACCTACCATGCATCCCAAACACTTAGAACAGTGCATCCACACAACACCAATAAATAAAGGGTTGGGGTGATGTTCAGGTGACAGTAACATGTATCACCGTCTCCCCCAACAAACATACACAGCTGATACACTAGTATCAACTGCAGCAGCATACACAGTCAGATAGAAAGGATGTATGACACTCACATCTGCTTGTCTCCTTACTGAGCCCAACACACATTGTTAAACAATAACCTGACACAGAATCACAAACTCTTTTAACAATGGCCAAACATAGCATGCACAACTGTGGACATAACACATAAATCCAAACAGTGAACAGTATTTCTACATACTGTCTGTGATGCTGTAGCCCCCATTTCTCAATAATATCCTCCTCACAGGCCAGGAAAACAGCCAAGTCCTACATGAAGGCCTTAATTATAGGACTGTGTTCCCATGCCATTGTCTAATGCCAATGTGACCCAGCTGTACTAGATGCAATTAGCTAGTGGGAGTCACAGACTGGTCCACAGGCAATCACCTATTCATGAGCATTACTTACAAAAGGCAAGCTGCTGCCTATGGTAAACAGGTCTGACACTTTCTTCAAGAAGACAGACTGTGATTCTCTAGGAGACTACAACTGGATGTCCTCTCACAAAGGAGTACAGCAATATACCAGGTATATCACAGAATTAAGCATGTAATGGAAAGCAGATGGGGAGATGCAGTCATGGGAAATCAGAATTTACACAGTAGGTCTCAACCACATGTCTTGGACTGACATGTTGCTGTTAGTCTGCTGTCCAGCAACTATGGCCATCCCTTATGGCTCTGTCTGCAGTGACATAGATCACAGCTCTGGCCTCTGATTCACCCCACAATGGTCAGCTCACATATGACTGCTACTGGATTGTCTGTTGTACAATACTGACAGTAAGTAATGGTGGATACAGCTGACATATCACATCATGTACTGTCAGTGAGCCCCTCTCAGTCTGTGAATGTCATGCAGGCTTAATTCAAAGATTGTCCAGGTGTCCCTGACAGTTCCTGACATAGTCTGGCTAGGTCACTGTGTACTCCACACTTGTATATCATTACCTGACAACTATGGCTAGCATACCTGGTGATACCCTGTAGCACAACAGCAGGTTATAGGCACTAGTAGTGGGAGGACACTGGGTCTTCCTCAGTAGCATGCAGTACCATATATTAATGTACCATACTGTGTTCCCAGGGGGCTGGCATGCAACAGACACATTCCCCAATCTCTGTGGACAACCATCATGTATTGTCTAACCAGTGCCCAAAAATCCACAATTGTCTGGCAGGGAGTCTACATCTATCAGGCATGTGTATACATTCCGAAAACATCTGGGTACTGCAGATGTTAGACATCTATGAGGAGGACACCCTACACCACATATGCACTGCTCTCAGTTATGTTGTAGCACAGTTGTTGCTGGAATGGCCACATGCACTTGTACTGCCACTCACCTATTTTTCGGATGTAGGCTGGATAACATGGTACTGTAACATTGCCCATAGGGGAAACCCAACAGTTGATAGCAGTGATGGATGTGGACACATAACAACACAGTCTGTCACAGCACTCAGTCCATGTCTGGTATTCCTAGTACCATATTGAGGTTACTAGGCAATGGGCTCTGACCAGCCATATGTCTAGGCTAGATGTTAGCCCATATGTATGCAATGCAGCATGTGATGCCCCAGGTGGTATCAGAAGGGTGTATGTGCAGTTAACCATCCAGTTAACCAGGTTATGCCTGCAAAGGTATAAATAGCTACCCTGCCTAATGTGGACAGGGTGCCTATTCCACCACAAGGTGAATGTGTGGGACACATATCTGAGCTGCGAGCATGCCCAGTTCATGCCACACGCCAGGTTGGGGGAGCAAGTGTGGATGTGTGTGTGTGTGTGTGTGTGTGTGTGTGTGTGTGTGTGTGTGTGTGTGTGTGTGTGTGTGTGTGTGTGTGTGTGTTTTAACAGAGTGGAACATGAGTTGCACTCGTGCAACAGTCCCAGCAATGTGATGTCTGTGATTGCCTGTCATGCCACACTGAGGTCACCCCTGAGGAGTATGTATGAAACCGGGTAGAGGTTGTCCTTATAGCCTATCGTTGTATGGTAGATGTATGCCCTGGTATCCCCTTGTGGGGAACCTCTGTGATATCCCCAGCTGCTGCATGCGCTGTGTGATTTGAATGTCGTACAGGGTATTATACACATTAATGGGCCTTAGTGGGGGGAATAAGGGGATGTTTATACCCCATGACCCTTGATGATATACCTATATGTATGACATGGGCCATGACAAGGTGTACCTTACAATGTAAGCAACATTGTGCTGAAATGCCATGTTGCCAAAGAACTGTGTCCACAGCTCTCTCACAACTGATTGCATGCCTAGGATGTTGTTAGTACTGTGATACTATGTGGGGATGTCACTCTCTTCAAAGGGATTGACACCTCATGTCCTGCTATGCGACCTGTGGCCATGTGTCTGGCGACAGTCATGTATCTGTGTGAGAACTTCCTAGGCAGATGTTGACATCACTAGGTCATCCGATGATGGCACATAGCATGCAGTCATCCATAGACATGGTCGGACATGGGCTAATGGCTGTTACATGCACCTCAGGAGTGTACATCACACATAACAGAGGCCCAAACATGGAACAGCAGGTGACACACATTCATGGGTCAACCCCTTGAGGTGGATTCCCCTATGTGGAATAGGTGGGTTGTGTCAGCGCACCTGTGTGCGACCCCTATGGTAACATATGGTGTGATGCATACATGGGGGTGTTATGTGTATAATGGCCAGGGGTATACTCTTACAGAGTTTGTCCAGGTCAAGGTAGACAGTTTGCACTGTCACCCCCTGTCCATGGCTTTGGTGACTGTGTCATACAAGTCAACTGAGTGTAAGAGACATGAACCATTCCTTGACTAAGCCTAATTGTGTATTGATGGATTGTGTGCAGGTCACCAATGTGCTTGTTACTAGGATTCACTATAAACTGTGATATGGCCTTGCAGAGCAGCCTAGTTAGGCTTCTGGATCTATCATGTGACTGAATGGGGGATGCACCACCTTATTCTAAAGGGGTGACAGTGGTCATCCATCAAACGGCAGGGACAAAGGCGGTAGTCAGTCCTCCTTTGAATATGGTTCCTTATGGTATTTTAAGGTTATGCTTGAGGTCATGTAGGATGCATCCTGTGATGTGATAGACTCCCATGGCACATGTATACCATGACTTTTACATAGCAGTGGTGACCTGTTCCCTATATATATAGGAGACAGGGGACATACTGTGGCTATCCTGATGTACTGATGGGGAAGACAGGATGTGAGGCCTACACAGACTCTGTCAGGCATCCAGTGTTCTATAGCAGCAGCACTGGTATAGCTGGTGTCCTTGATCACCTTGTGTGAGCAGCTGCAGGTGCTACCTGTGCTGTTGCAGACATATAGTAGGGGAGATGACTGTCTGTAGTGGATGTAGACAATATAAGCTCTGTGTTTGTTGTGCAGGTTTGCAGGCCTGAACCCATTCTCTTGTATACACCAAGGAGCCTTTCTGTAGGAAGTTAACATATCTTGGGGAGTTAATAATAGCTTCCAACTTGCAATCAGTTTTGAACTTTGTCAGCCAGAGTCCCTTCGCATTGGCCTGGACTTCAGAGAAGTAGATACCAAACAAGAGAAGACCCAGGACCGAACCCTGTGGGACTCCACGTGACTGGTCAGCAGTCTGACTTCGAGTCAGCTACTTTCACACTGTGGGTTCTCTCTGTGAGCCAGTTGGCAACCCACCTAGTGATATAGGGGATGATGCCTAGCTTAGTGATTTTTTCTATGATTCCTGAGTGGGGGATGGTATCAAAGTCTTTGGCCAAAACAAGGTAGGCTGTATGAACCACCTTGCCTTCATCCACAGCTCTGGAGATTGACTCAAAGAAGTCGACCAGGTTAAGCAGGCATGATCTACCCTTCACAAAACCAAGATGTGTGGGATCCAGAGTTTGGGGATTCCCTGTGTCCTTGTTTATTAGGTCCATGATGATGCATTCCATAGCTTGGCATATCAGACTCATCAGGGTAATGGGGCAATTGTTCCTAGGGTCTGTAGTTGTTCCTCCTTTGTGGAGAGGGATGACTGTAGCAGTGTGTCATTTGGTAAGGACAAAGCCTTAGGTGAGGCTGTGATTGAACAGGGCACACAGGTGAGATGCCAGTTTACTCTTTAGCTCATGTAGAACACAGACAGGGATATCGTCAGGTCCCATAGAAGCTGTATTCTAGGCCTTGGACAGTGCTATTTTAACATGTACAGCAGTAATACTAGGCCCCTGGCAATATACTGGTATTGTGATTGGTCCTTTGAGGAGGAGAGAGGGGTAAAGTTGGCACTGAATCTGTTAGCCAGTATATTGGCAATATCTGTTGGCTCAGTATAAGAGGTACCATTGTGCAGTAGCTCAGAGCAAATCTGGGTATTGCCGTGGAGATTCTTTGCATAACTATAGAAGGCCTTGTGGTTGTCTTTACTATCTTCTGCAATTCTGGTTTTGTAGCTAGCTTTAGAGGATTTGATAAGGGATCTCAACTTTTTGTTGAGGCTGATAAGGGAGATTTCCAGTCTTGGGACTTCACATTATTCCTCATCAGTTTCCTCCTTCTGTTGTAGAGGTTGTTTATAACAGGGAACACCAGATTGGCTTCCTTTTTTTGGAGGAGAGCATCTTGGTTCTATTGGGTATGGTGAGATCCATGCATTTGTGTATGTGTTTGTACAGTGCATTGGTGTATGATTCAGTGGTCATGCAACTATTCTCCATTTGCATGGGTGCTCTGAATTTTGTCACATCTTGTTTTGGAGCCCAAAGTTAGCTTTGGAGAAGTTTTTCATGGTAGTTGCATTTGTGTGGCGGGTGGGATGTGAATTTCCAAGGTGCTTAGTTTGTGGTCGGATCTAACCACGGAGGAGTTGATTATTGGTGTAGACCATAAGGCTAGGGACATACCTGCCTGGGACACATAACCATTGTGCTCACTCATATCTTACTGCATATAATCCAGGGACATACATGTTAGGTCAGGCTCAACAACATGTACTGTGACAGACCCATGACAGTACCTGTGAAAGACAGCACTGCGTATGCAATATGGTTGAGTATGTTATGTGACACACAAGTAACTGTGACCATCTACATAAACAACCAGGTGAGAGGCACACCAGTGTGTCTCCACTGGAGTCTGCTATGTGTACCATGTTTGACGTGGGCTGACACTTGTATGGCTGTGGAACACAGGTGTGTTACCATGTGTGGTAGGTGCTGTGTACATCTGTGGTGTTCATGTATGGCTCTGCCTTGGAGATCCACTTTGTTTGTAGATGTGTATATTGAGGACCACTGCAGATGTTTGTGTGTGTTGTGTAGGTGTGGGTGGTGTGTGAGGTGTACTGATTGTGTTGCCAACCATTTTGTGTCCAAATATGTTGCCTTGACAGGGATAGAGCATGGACTCCAGGTTCCTACTGTCATAGCATTTCTCACACAGTGTGTTCCTTGCTGGTGTTTGTAGATGGCCGTCCATCCATGGACATGAGGCAGGTGCTACACAGTGCCAGGACACCCATATCAACCACAATGGCTGGGAAACTGTAGGACATTGTCAGCCATATATTCCAGAATCTGAGGGAGGAAGGTCAGTGAGACCTGAGGGATGGGCCTATAGATCATGTGATTATTAATACAGTAGGAAGCTAACACCACAGCAGACCATGTAGACAGGCTATGAACAAGAAGTAATAGGTGCAACATGTACATGCATTGCAACACCTCATATCACATGCAGCAAGTAGCATGAAACATCAGGATCGGGGGTTAAAACAGGCTGTATTGCCACTATGTTGCCAATACCCATAGCCATACTATGGTCACAGATGGCAAGGTTATGATGTGGGGGTTAACGGTGGATAGTGCTGGCAAAGGTTGATGTGCAGGGTCTGTACATAATGTTGAGCAGTGTATGCCATCCCGTGATGTTTTCCCCTGTTCATGTCTGTCAGGTGGGATGTACAGTTGTTGCAATCCACCCTTCTCAGGAGCTGACACCACTCCAATTCCTGTTGCCCTGAGACTCCATCACCAGGGCTTGTTGTTAAGGATTCGCCACGACCAGCCTCAACTTGCTGCACTGTGGGCAGACCTGGCAACAGCAGTGAAAAAAATGTTTTTCTCATATTTGTATCATCAAATACAATGAATAACTGATAATCTCGCTTATGTATCCTTGTTTGCACTCTTATCATGTATACTTAATTTTCTTCAAATATGTTACCCATAAGCTTGTGTGTATTCTTAATATGTATGCTTATGTGTTCTCTTATATGATGCCCAAATTTCTCTCTTTTGTACTGTGTTATTATTGTTATTTGGAACTTTTCTTCCTGGGCCTTCACTGAAAATGGACCTGTGTCCAGTTGGACTTTCCTGTTAAACAAATATAAAACAAAATAAAAAAAATTAAAAAAATGATGTGGGACACTGGGACAAGAGCTACATACAGGTCCCCCACCATTCTACTGATCCCATACACCATGCATGGCAAAAGGCTGCAGCTGTAGCCAGGGACCATGCTGGCACAGTGGGAGGGCCTGCTACACAACTACCACTGTCAGCCATAGAGGAGATCCTGGCACACCTGGGGTCAGCCACCAGCTCACTAGAAACCATGATTACATATGTTGTGGAGGTGTGTGGCACAGATTCCACAGATGAGGAGTGTTCACGTAAGCCTCCAGTGGTCAACACATTAATACTGTAGCATTTACAGTGGCACCCTCTGCATACCTGTATGCATATGTGAGGTCAATCCACATTTCTGGGTGGGGATTTGCAATGCACACATGTGCATACATATTGTGAATGTCAGCAA
Source organism: Protopterus annectens (assembly GCF_019279795.1). Taxonomy (NCBI): domain Eukaryota; kingdom Metazoa; phylum Chordata; order Ceratodontiformes; family Protopteridae; genus Protopterus; species Protopterus annectens. The sequence continues at coordinate 175,680,054 of NC_056744.1, forward strand.
TTTGGATAGTATTACAGCTTGTACTGTACATGTTGATAAATGCACATATAATCCTGTACAAATGCCACATGTGTGTGTGTGCTGACAATACCTCTCCCCCACAAATCCATAGGTACCTCTGGTTTGGCTGGGGAACATCAACCTGTAGCAGGTGAGTATGGAACTGTCATGCAATGGCTCACCTATACCCTAGGCATGTTAAGGGCTGTCAATTTGCTATGCACGTGACAGTTCAGCTTATCCATGTTGCAATACATGCATGTTGACTTATAGTGGGGTTCACTGCAGTGCATCACATTGGTAATCACAGTAGCATACCTGCAGGAGCTGTAACATATTAGCCATAGTTATGCATAGGTGTAGCCAGTCGTCTATACAAGGGTGCATTAATATTGTGTAAATGGGTGCACTGTGTGTTAAGTGAAGGTCCATCCCATACTCCAACTTTTGATGCATCTCACATATGTATAGTACTAGCAACATTAACTGCACACAGCTGCACAGCTGCAGTGAATGTTGTTCAGGGTCTGTCCAGAGTGTGTCTGTTGTGGTCTGATTGTGTGTTGTGCATTGCATTAGTCAGAAGGTCTGCTTTGCAAAATGTCTTTGTGGCACCTCACCTGTATGTGTGTGCGTGTGCGTGCATGTGTGTGCATGTGTGTTTGTGTGTGTGTGTGTGTCTGTGTGTGTGTGTGTGTGTGTGTGTGTGTGTGTGTGTGTGGGTGTGTGCATCATTTCCCTGATGTTAGTATGTCATCAGACTCTGATGATGATGGTGGCCATTGTGAGACACAGGTGGGGTTGTTGGAGGCTGACTCTGTCCCATTGGTTGACATCCCACTTCCACCCACAATGTCCCCGCACACGGTCAGTATACCCACACATAACCAGTCCCCAGCAGCCACAGATATTGGGCAGTCCAGAGGTGGTGTCATCTGACAGGAGAGTGTGGAGATTATGGCATCTGTGACTGTAGACACAGGCATAGACAGAGAACTGGCGAAGTTCCCACACAGGCAGATTGACAGGGGTGCTCAAAGGAGGACTGCTGACCATCCAGCATCTGTCAGAAGTATCACATCATGTGCCGCCCGATGCATGCTCCGGTCCATCATGGAGGCACAGGCACATTGTGAATGGTACACCAGATGGATGCTCAGGGCATGGATGCCACACTTCCTGGCATGTATAACACCCTCCATGGCATTGATGATGCCTTATGCCATTTCGCTGATGTAGTGGATAAATGGTGGGATGAGACATTGTTAGTCCTTAACTGTGTAATATCTGTGATTGAACATGTAGTGGGAGTAGGACATTGGACATGTGGATGTAGGTCAGCAACAACATCAGCTGAGAGCCCATGTGGCCATGCACAGTCACACTCCCATAGTGGCAGTACCACCAGCACTACTGCCAGGAGGGTACTGTCCATACCACAATGTGGCAGGCCATGGGCACATGGGCCTGGGTGGTCCCATGAGGGACACAGACCCAGCAGACGCTGCTCATCATCAGGAATTAGTATTGCATCTGGCCTTGGGCATGGTGTTGCCAGTGCCACTCTTGGCAGAACCAGTTCCCATGTTCGTGGCTGGAGACAGTGAACTGTACATTCTGCCATGTACAATCCACAGCTATCCAAAATGCACTTGTGTAGGGCTAGCACATGCCTTGACTGTTTGCATGCATACACAAACATATAACTGTCTCATGCAGGTCACCGACAGACAGATACAGTTCCTCTCCATGGTCCAGATGACCAGTACCCCTCCAGACACACACATACACACACACACACACACACACATGATGTCAGCTGCATGGCACTGCCTGGGCATTTGCCAACCCCACATCGCACCCTGTGCATGTGATGATACCTATGCCACATGCCTGTTATCCATACCATTGATGCAGGGACATGCTAATATGTGTCTGATGAACAGGGTGAATATACTACAGGTAATAGCAGTTTGTAGTGTAGTAGTGTTATGACCTGTAAGCTGCTGTCTGCTGGCAGTTGTCATGTGTACACATCAAAGTGTACGTACATTTATGCCATGATGCCTTATTGCTCTTAATATTGCTGACTGACTGTTGTCTCACAGACCTTGTTCTGTTTCTGTTCCAGGTTTCTGGGTGGCTAAGTCATATTGAGCTGCTGCCATTACAGGAGCTGAGGATGGTGGAGTGGCAACACAGACCTTTTCATTGCCAAGGTACAGCTGTATATGTCCATGTTTATCTAGGTGCACATGCATGGAACGGTGTGTGAAGGACAATGGGGACAGACAGCGTACCTTGCAAGCATACCCCTTGACACAGTATGCTACTCTTGATATATATCACCTGAGAGTTCCATAGGATAACAGCTTCATAGGTACAGAGGAGATTACTACAGTACTGGCCCTGTGTTCCTTACAAGCCTATCCAGTACTCTTATCCTCAACAGAAACATCTATGCACACTTGTTGCCCCTGCCATTGCTTGAAACACTGGATGGCAAAAAAAAAAAACCCTGGGATAGATGCTTTTTTTTAACCATCCACTCAACCTTGATGCAGTTGATGAGGGTCTGCATGGTACTCTGTTTGACATTTTTGGGGAGTGCATTCCTCAGACAGAGCAGCTTGTGGGAGACAAACCTGTCTATCCAGCTATTTTTATTTTTGCTGTGTTATATGTGATGCAAGCCTGTCATGCTGGTAATGTGCACAGAGTTATATTGACATATATAGGGCAGCTGGTGAAGGGCTGAGCACAACATTGCCATCTACACATGTGGACAACCTGCCCAATAACAAGTGGGACAGTACTGATGTGAGGCTATATGCATGGAACAGGTGTTGAAGGCCATGGATAACCTTTGTGGGTGTTCACATAGCCTTTCCATTTGGTGCAGATGTCTGCATAGGTACATGCCAGACCGGCCATGCTGCTAATGTATTGTTGTAGTGACTGAGGACTATACAGAGGTAGTGTCCACCTTTTATCTGGATGTAGTCCCTTTACCTATGTGGTGAACCACATCCAAGCCTTTTCTGACCACTGCCACTACCTGATGGGTCAATTCAACAGAGCTATCAACCTAAGGTGCCAGGCCTGTCAATGTAGTTTGAGCGTTTATGGGGCTACCATTGATGTGAGAAATAGCTGGTCCATGTCACTGCCATATTGTAAGATGGTACTGTTTTCTGCATTCAGCTGGAGTCCAGGACCTGGCCACCATTCCATACCCACTCTATGACCCCACTGCAGTGTGCTAGCATCAGTTGTGGGTCAATGACAGACAGCACATTACTCACAGCTGCCACAACTTTAGGTAGTACCTACATATGTGGGAGGTGGCAGTTAGCATTCATGCCTTCATACATGGGTCATTGTGGGTGGAAGCTACTTACAGGGCATACGCATGTCTAAATATTGCACACACATAAACAACACAAGGTAGGGTTGCCATCTTATCAAATGTGGAATGTGGGACATGTCCTGTAGTATTATGACACATGGTGGGACATACCATAACCCACAGTAAGTGCACCAGAGAGGACTTTCCTAAGTTTGCTAATATGACTGCATCTTTGTGTCACATCACCATAGGTTATGTTATTTCTCATACCAGTAAGGTGTTTCTGATGTGAAATAACTGCTTTATGCAGGTAGTAGACAACCTTAGAAGTTTGTTGCCCTATACTCTGGGGACCTCTGCATTGTTTGTGTCATTGTCACAGGTCACACCTGGCTAACCATGGACTCCAACATGTAGGGTGGGACAGATTCATAAGTTCATAGGTGTGTACTAGGCTAATGGGCCTGGAGCCTTTACAAGCCTATCCCATAGGATTACCCTGACATTGTGCCACCCGACCTTAGTTCCCAGTGCCTCTGTTGAGTAGAGCCACTGGAGTAATCCTCAGGGTGAATTTTCTATTTCCCATCCATTTATCAAGATTCCTCTTGAAGAGGGCCAGTGAGGTGCTCTATTTGACATGTATGGGAAGTCTATTCCATAACATGGGCAGTCTCTGGGTTATGAACCTGTTCCTCCAGCTTGTTCTGTTGATTGTTGTAATGAGGTTGAGGTCTCTGGAGTGTGTGGTGTGGAGGGATTGGTATTTCTTTAGATGTAGCATTTCTAACAGAGCTGCATCAGACATGGCTTTGTAAGCTGAACAGAGATCGCCTCTAAGTAGGCGATAGAAGACAGAGAATTGTTGGAGTTTTTTTTAGTCTGTCCATATAGGATGAGTGTTTAAGGCCTAGGATCCTCTTTGTAAGGTATTTTGCGGCCTCTCCAGTTGTTGCAGCTGTCTAGTGAGGCACATGCCATATGGGACATTGTACTCGATGACTGGCCTAATGAGGGAAGAGTAGAGGGAGACAATGATCTGTTTCTTCCTGGATGCAAAACCCTTAGTAAATGAGATGTGCCACATAGAAGGACTTTCTGACAACAGTGGCAATGTGGTGGTCAAAAGAGAGGTTGCTGTCAACCTGTGTTCCCAGATCTCTTATAACACCTTCTGTGTTCAGTGGACTACTATCAATGTGGTAATTCATGGGAACTGGGTTTTTTCCAAAGGGGATGATGACACATTTTTTTGGTATTGAGTTTAAGGCCATGGGTCTGACTCCAGTTGTTGGTCTCAGTCAGGCCATTCTGTAGGATGTCAGCATCACTTGGGGGGTTAATAATAGCTCCCAACTTGCAATCGTCTGCAAGCTTTGTCAGCCAGAGTCCATACTTGTTGGCCTGGACTTCAGAGAAGTAGATACCAAACAGGAGAGAACCCAGGACCAAACCCTGTGGGACTCCACTCATGACTGGTCAGCAGTCTGACTTGGAGTCAGCTATTTCACGCTGTGGGTTCTATCTGTGAGCCAGTTTGCAACCCACCTAGTGACATAGGGGTTGATGCCTAGCTTAGTGGGTTTTTGTATGATTCCTGAGTGGGGAATGGTATCATAGGCTTTGGCCAGATCAAGGTAAGCTGTATGAACCACCTTGCCATCATCCACAGCTCTGGTGACTGATTCAAAGAAGTTGACCAGGTTGAACAGGCATGATCTACCCTTCACAAAACCAAACTGTGTGGGATCTAGAGTTTGGAGATTACCTATATCCTTGTTTATTAGGTACATAATGATGCATTCCTTAGCTTTGCATATCAGACTCATCGAGCTAATGGGGCGATAGTTCTTAGGGTCTGTAGTCACTCCTGATATTTGTGGAGAGGAATGACTGTAGCAGTGTGCCACTCAGTAGAGACAAAGTCTGAGGTGAGGCTGTGATTGAACAGGGCACACAGATGAGGTGCCAGTTCACTCTATAGTTCATGTAGAACACAGCCAGGGATATTGTCAGGTCCCATAGAAGCTGTATTCTTGGCCTTGGGCATTGCTGTTTTAACCTGTACAGCAGTAATACTGGGTGCCTGGCAATCTACTTCTATTGTGATTGGTCCTTTGGTGGGGGAGAGCGGGGTAAAGTTGGCAATGAATCTGTCAGCCAGTATATTGGCAATATCTGTTGGTTCGGTATAGGAGGTACCTTTGTACAGTAGCTCAGAACAAATCTGGGTATTGCCATGGAGATTGTTTACATAACTATAGAAGGCCTTGTGGTTGTCTTTACTATCTGCTACAATTCTATTTCCATAGCTAGCTTTAGAGGATTTGATGATGGATCTCAACTTTTTGTTGAGGCTGACAAGGGAGTTTTTCCAGTCTTGGGACTTCACCTTATTCCGCATTAATTTCCTCCTTCTGTTGTACAGTTTGTTTATGGCAGGGGACCACTAGATTGGCTTCCTTTTTTTGGAGGAGAGCATCTTGGTTCTATTGGGTATGGTGAGATCTATGCATTTGTGTACGTGTTTGTACAGTGCATTCGTGTATGATTCAGAGGTCATGCAACTATTCTTCATTTGCATATGTGCCGTGAAGTTAGCCACCTCTGTTTTTAGGAGCCCAAAGTTAGTTTTTGAGAAGTTTTTCATGGTAGTTACCTTTGTGGGATGGGTGGGTGGGATGTGGATTTCCAAGGTGATTAGTTTGTGGTCGGATCTAATGAGAGAGGAGTTGACTAATGGTGTAGAGCAATGGTCGCCCATGTTAGTAACGACCAGGTCAAGGATGTTGTTATCTCTAGTGCGGGTAAGAACGAGCTGATCCAGGGCACTGGAATTAATGAATTCCATGAAACATTGGGTAAGTGTATTGGTGCATGAGTAGTTTTCTCAGTTAATGGAAGGGTAGTTGATGTTGCATAGTATGAGAGTGTTAGGTTCGACCTTAATATTCTTCAGGGTGCTTAGGAACATGGAGTGTGAGTCTTGGGACATGGTTGGGGACCTATAGCATGCTACGCCCTGAATCGCTGTCTTACCCAGTGTTAGCTGCACCTGAAGTATCTCTGATATGTTATGTTGGGGTACCAGTCTGGAGGTGTGTGCATCCTTTATGAATATGGAAACACCACTACCTTTGGAGCTTCAGTCCAAGTTCTAGGGCCAAAAAGTGTGGAATGATTTATAGCCTGATAGTGCAGGGGTGCTTTCTGCTGCATTGAACTAGGTCTCTGTTGCAACACAAATGTTGATGTTTTCCATTTTAAGGAGTGCTTCAAGTAAGGAGATTTTGAGATTTAGTCTTCTAGTGTTGAGCAGTATGACCCTCAGATTGCATTTGTTTGCAGCTGTTACAGTGGTAATCTGGTCTTTATAACACTGCCTAAAAAGGCACGAGAGGGGTGTCAAGACCCTCTGCCAGTATCCGGAAGGCCAGGGGTGACAGATGCAGGCCATCTCTGGCAAAGCATCGAGGACTGTTAGTTATGTCATCCCAGGCAGACAGATACTGGATCCTCTTAGAATGACACCAGAAACGTATCCAATTGTTGAAATCAATCATTTTCTGCTTGTAATGTGGTATCATTCTGGGTGATGGTAGGAGGCTGCTCAGTGGCTCAGCTGTAGAGGTAGTGGCTTTAACTCCTACCTCTATAGATGTCTTCAGAATATCCTGATGTTTGCCACATATTTTTGTTCCTTTTGGCATAACATTATGGTTTTCTGTCAAAGTAGTGTGAAATCATTACAGGCTGATATTACACAATGATAACAGATATTTTCCTGTCAGAGTTCATACCCTTCAAAAAATGCATGTGAATGCACAACCTGTTATGCTATGTAGTCTGTATGTTTGTCAGAGCAATATTAAAAGATTGAACCTTAAATGTCAGTTTTGTCCCACTTTTCTTTATAGCTTTCTCCAGATGTCTTTCTGTAAGGGGTTGAGAGGTATGTTTGTGGCCCTAACACAGGCACACTGCTGCAAGGGGATATATGTATGTACACACACACCCACTCATGAAATGCCCTTGTTGATAGTAGATCCCCTACCTGGCTAGTTATACATAAGATAGCTCAATATACATGGCGCATGAACCACAGAGCTTTTACTGTTTTGCAATGTCTGCCAGTAATATTCAGGTGGTTAATATCTGCAGGTGTTTTAAGGATTGCCACTGGACGATTTAACAAGCACTTAAAATGGTATAACCATGTCACACACACTACTGCAGGGGGACATGCATTCAAGCAGTCATGCAGAGAGAGTTGCAAGTTTCAGACTTACAACAACTATCTAGTTATGTATAGTATAGCCCATCATACATATTGCATGTGCCACAGTGGGGTTCCTATCAGTTTGTCAAAACATCAGCAGTTCGAACATCATATGTTCGAAATGTGAAGTTCGTAAACTGATTATCTCAAAGCTGCAGAACATAAATTTTTTTCCCGGGGCCGTTTCTGTGGCTTCACGATTTTCAGCACTGTGGTGGAAAGTTACAGGTCAGGTTCAGGTAAGTGTGTGATTGTGTGGACGTTAGGGTTAGGGCGTGGGTTATGTGAGTTAGGGTTAGGGCTCAGGTGAGGTGGGTGTGCGATAGTGACAGATTTTCAGGTTAGGGCGGGATAGGTGAGTTAGGGTTAGGGTGCGGGTCAGATGAGTATGCAATAGTGATGAACCTTAGGGTTAGGGTTTGGGTTAAGGTATGTGGATAGATAGTAGTGTATGCACAGTTTAGTGTAGGGTTAGATGTAGGATTTTAAGTGTATGTGTGTGGATTGCTGTTTTTTTTGGTGTGCTTGTGTTGTGTGTGTGTGTGTGTGTGTGTGTGTGTGTGTGTGTGTGTGTGTGTGTTTCTTGGAACAGCATTTTTTTTTCCTGGGAAAAAAAAAATCACTGTTCTAAGCCTTCGATGGTTTTGCACATCGAGGTTAGAAGTTCGAACATATGGTGTTCGAACTTCTGCCGTTCCGATGAAGTGATATAAACCCCCACAGTGGTATTGTGTTTTAAATGTGTAACTCTGCATCTAAGGTGCATGACATCTGTAGGCCATGAGTAGGTTGGTAATGGTGAGGTTAACAGGGTGGCACAGGCACACAAAATGGTATAGGAATTGCATACACACAGGCAAGACAGCCGCACTGCTACAGAGAATATGCATCTACATACACTCACACAGTCTCCAGTATTCAGATACAACCCCTACCTATCTAGTTGTATGTAGTATAGTGCTATGTCCTTATTGCATATGGCATGGAGCATATATGCCCGAGGCATACCTCTCAACCTTTTAATACATGTGGACAAAGCCTTCAATAGTGGTGGGATACAGGCCTGAAAATAGGGACAGTTTTTTGCATATTGCTCTTAGAAATGTAGATAACTGATAAGTGATCCATTTTGTATTGCCTTTATTTTTGTGAAGGGTATGAATGCTTTGCCAGTGATTGGCCAGGAAACCATACTTTTATGACACACAGACACACTATATTAGGGAATAATCTGGACATTCTGCAAAACTGTGTACAGCTGAGAGGTATGGCCTGCAGACTGTGAAACAGTGCATCTACTGTAAGAACAGGTCTTGTCAATTATTGCAATGGGGGAGTCAGTAGGGTGGAACAGGCCTCAAAATAGTATAACCAACCCACACCAACAGGGGATATGCTTCACACGCACACACACACACACACACACACACACACACACACACACACACACACACACACACACACATGGCACTCTTGAGATTAGAACCACAACCTATCTAGTTTATTGTACTACAGCACTGCATTTATCTCGTGCACCACAGAACTTTTATGCCTGCAGAGTGTCCAGTGCTGTATCTATGGTGGATGACATCAGCAGACCCTGTAAAGTAGGGCAATTGGGGATTAACAGGGCGGAACAAGCCTCAAAATATATTGGCATTGCACACACATAGGCAGGAAACACTCAAAGCCTCAGGGAATATACTTTTATATGTATATATATATATATATATATATATATATATATATATATATATATATATATATATACACACACACACACACACACACACACACACACACACACACACACACACACACACACACACACACACTTGTTGTTGGGAATTGAACCACAACCTAACAATCTACACTATAGCAGTATGTACTTATCACATGCACCACAGGGATTACACATGTTGAGAGTGTCAGGCAGTGCTGTTGGGGTGGATGACAGCAGTAGCTGCTGACAGGGAGACCACTGTTGTGATGGACAGTAGTCACAGGTCACAAATATGTGTGACCATTACACAGACATAGGCCTGCTGGGTGTAAGTAGTCCTCTATATTTGTAATGCATACAAATACACACACACACACACACACACACACACACACACACACACACACACACACACACACACACACACACACACACATGGCAACTGATGTGAGAGTACAACTTTTCCCTAGCTACTATTACACAATGAGCTTCACCATAGTATTTGCACATGCCACTGGTTCAAATAGGTGTACATGCAGCTGTTGCAGTACATCAATGTATGCCTTTCTGGATCTCTCTCTGTCTCTTTATCTCTCTCTCTGTCTGGCTGTCTGTCTCTCTCCCCCTTTCTCTGCCTCTCTGTAAATGATATATTTGTATATTTATAGGTTCATAGGTGTGTACTAGGTTAATGGGCATGGGGCCTTTACAAGCCTAGCCCATAGAAGTGCCCTGGCATTGTGCACCCCGTCGTTAGTTCCCAGTGCCTCTATCAAGTAGAGCCAGTGAAGTGATCTCCGGGGTGAATTTTCTATTTCCCATCCATTCATCAAGATTTCTCTTGAAGAGGGCCAGTGAGGTGCTCTGCTTGACATGTATGGGAAGTCTATTCCAGAGCATGGGCAGTCTCTGGGTTATGAACCTGTCCTACCAGCATGCTCTGTTGATTGTGGTAATGAGGTTGAGGTCTTTGGAGTGTGTGGTGCAGAGGGATTGGGGTTTCTTTAGATGTACCATTTCTAACAGAGCAGGGTCAGACATGGCTTTGTAAGTCAAGAAGAGATCACCTCTTAGTAGATGATATGAAACAGAATAGCTGGAGTTTTTTGAGTCTGTCCATGTAGGACATGTGTTTAAGGCATAGGATCCTCTTCATGAGGTCCTTCTGTGGCCTCTCCAGCTGTTGCAGCCATCTAGTGAGGTACATGCCAAATGGGGCATTATACTCTATGATTGGTCTAATGAGGGAAGAGTAGAGTAGAGAGAAATGATGACCTCTTTCTTCCTGGATGCAAAACCCTTGGTAATGAGATGTGCTACATAGAAGGACCTTCTGACTACAGTGGCAATGTGGTGGTCGAAGGAGAGGTTGGTGTCAACCTGTGTCCCCAGATCTCTTTTAATGCCTTCAGTGTTCAGTGTGCTCCCATCAATGTGGTAATTAGTGGGACCTGAGTTTTTCCTAAATGCATTTTTTGGCATTAAGCTTAAGGCCATGGTTTCGACACCAGTCATTGGGGAGTTAATAATGGCTCCCAGCCTGCAGTTGTCTGCGAATTTGGTCAGCCAGAGTCCCTCTGTGTTGGCCTGGACCTCTGAGAAGTAGATGCCAAACAGGGAGGAGCCAGGACCGATCTCTGTGGGACTCCACTCGTGACTGGTCGGCAGTCTGATTTGGAGTCTGCTCCTTTCACACTGTGGGTTCTATCTGTGAGTCAATTTGCAACCCACCTAATGATATAGGGGTCGATGCCTAGTTTGCTGAGTTTATCAATAATTCCTGAGTGAGGAATGGTATCAAATGCCTTGGTCAGATTGAGGTAGGCTGTATGAACTGCCTTACCTTCATCCACTGCTCTCGTGACTGACTCAAAGAAGTCAACCAGTTTGAGCAAGCATGATCTACCTTTCACAAAACCAAATTGCATGGGATCTAGTTTGGACATTCCCTATATCCTTGTCAATTAGGTCCATGATGCTGCACTCCATAGCCTTACATATCAGACTCATCAGGCTAATGAGGTGATAATTTCCATGGTCTGTACTCACTCCTCCTTTATGGAGAGGGATGTTTGTAGCAGTGTCATTTTGTAGGGACAAAGCCTTAGGTGAGGCTGTGAGTGAACAGTGCACACAGATGTGGTGCCAGTTCACTTTGTAATTCATGTAGAACACAGCCAGAGATATTGTCAGGTCCCATGTAAGCTGTATTCCTGGCCTTAGATAATGAAGCTTTAACCTGTGCTGCAGTAATGCTGGGTGCCTGGCATTCTTCTGGTATTGAGATTGGTCCTTTGGGGGGGTAAAGTTGGCACTGAATCTATTTGCCAGTATGCTGGCAATATCTGTTGGCACTGTATAAGAGGTACTGTTGTGCAGTAACTGAGAGCAAATCTGGGTATTGCCATGGAGATTCTTGATATAACTATAGAAGGTTTTGTGGTTGTTATTAGTGTCTGCCACAATTCTGCCTTCATAGCTGGCTTTGGAGGTTTTGATGAGGGATCTCAACTTTTTGTTGAGGATAATAAGGGAATTTTTCCAGTTTTGGGACTTCACTTTTTTCTGCAACAGTTTCTTCCTTCTGTTGTAGAGTTTATTAATGGCAGGGGACCACCAGACTGGCTTCCTTTTTGGAGGAGAGCATCTTGGTTCTGTTGGGTATGGCTAGTTCCATGTGTTTATGTATGTGTTTGTACAGTGCATTGGTGTATGATTCAGAAGTCATAAATCTATTTTCCATTGGCATGGGAGCTGTAAAGTTAGCCACCTCTGTTTTTAGGAGTCCAAAGTCAGCTTTGTATATGTTACCTATATATTGGTATGTATATCACAATCAACAGATCCAGATAAATCTTATATGTACCTCATGGGGGTAAACATGTCTGATGGGGGATATAAAGTTACGGTGTACATAGCTGTCTTTATGCAGAAGGGAAATATGTACATCCCAGTTCTCCAGTCAGATGTGTGCTCAGACATGGGCTGACAGAAGTTAAGTATAGCAGCATCCCCAGTTTGACCATCAACAGTAAGAATGGGACTCCAGTCCAGACCTACCTGTACTCCAGTCCAGGATTTTGTGTGCTACACCCAATTAGCTGATGAGCCCTGGAAACAGTCCAGCACCTCACTGATAGACTGGCTGAGGGATTTCCTGCCTATGACTTATCCTTATTAACTGAGTCATATCTAGGGCGCATACAGAGTGCATTGGACTGAGCAGAGTTTTGCATAATATGTGAGGTAAATTTTGCACACTACTGTGATGTCCTGGTATGTCAGTGTCAGATCAGTAGAGATTAAAGTGAGGAACCATTGAAAGACATTTGTCTACTGACTGCATACACTGCAGGGAACCCATGCTACTACTCAACATGTTGTACTCTGCAGATTGCACGTTTGTGTGGCCAGTGGTTCCTCCCCATATAAAGGCCCTTTGTCCTGCTCTGTTGCAGCCACAGGCTTTGTCCACAGTTGCTGCTCTTATGTAGTTGTAGTTCTGGTTTGACTGGGGTAGACATCATGACATCACAGGGTTACAGACTACATACCTCTAACTGTACTTGTTTAGCAGATTGGCCAGAATTGCGCCCCAAACATCTGCTGTGTTGCTCGACATTTTGGGTTGCACTGCACTTCTAAGGCTACATGTTGGCCATACCTGTCTAACTGTTGCAGGCAGAAATCTTGACAGGGCTGTATATCACAGTCAGACACAGGCCCAGACATGGGGAGAGCAGCTTAATATTGGTATTCCAAATGTTGTCAGTTGGTAGACTAGTTTTGTATTAGCTTGCATTTTCTTATGGGTATGAAGTTTGCATCTCAACCATCTGCCATTGATGTTTTTCACACCAGCCTGTATTGTTTAGCCATTTGCCAGACAATGTAATGTTATGACAAACAGAACAGATATATGAGGCATACCTGTGGACATTCTGAGAAACCCTGACATTCGTGAGTATGGATGGTACCCACGGACTTGCTGGGAATACTGAACAGTTACGTGCCAGCCTTTGCATCCTGGAACTACACTGACTTTTCACAGCCAACTGTTCTAGTAGGCACCATCTAGATTATTTGGAGGTGTGTACTGTCCATATCTGTGGCCCATTGACCCTCCATTGTCCAACTTTCCTGCTGTAACAAATATTGACATCTAGACAGTCAGCAGAACTCCTACCATCAGTGTAGCTGACATCCAAAATGGTAGACACAGCCAGTCTTGAACCATAGACTCTGTCACCAACAGTAATGCTCTTAGCCCAGTAAGCCACAACAGCCACCAGTCAGTGATGGGTACTTCCTGACACTATTAACCACACACATACCTAGCACACTGACCCCTGCATATTATGGAAATGGAGTATGTTAACAAGTTGATTGGGATAGCCCTGGGAATGTGTGGTCTGATGTTATTACCTTACAAACATAACTGTTACTGCAGTTCTGTGGGAACACAGGTATGTTGGGGGTAGGGGACCATACCTCTGAACTCTACAGATTTTTACTGAATGACCAGATGTTTCCCTCACATTTTGGGTCCATTTTCCATAAATTTGTGGTTGTCTGGAAAATTACTGTCACATCGTTGAAGACTGAAGTTAGAAAGTAATGACAGACATTTGAGTTTCAGACATCTTGCCCTTCAGAGAATTCATGCTACTGCAACACCTATTAATCTATCAACTTTCTATGTTTGTAAGAGCAATATTTAACACTTTCCCCAGTTTTTGAGCCTTTGCCCCACATTTCTTTATAGCTTTGTACATATTTCGTGCTGTAAGAGATTTAGAGTTATGTATGGGACTCCAACATTGACATCCATCCCTCAACACAACCCAAATGACACATAGCCCACAGACTCAGAGTGCCACTCAACCACAGCCAATAAGGCAAAACAACGTACCCAACACACTAGTCATAGGTGACTTTATAGTCAGGCACACTGATGTCCCACTCACCAGGCAAAACAAGGAGAGGGTTACTGTCAGTTGCCTGTCGGGTGCCAGGATCCGCCACATAACACATGCACTCAGGTCACTCCACAGCAAGTACAAATATGACTCTGTAATTGTCCATGTTGGTGTGAATGACCTGAGATGTACCTCCTTGGACTACATGAAAAGAGACATGGAAGAGCTTTCCAATCTTGTAGCCCAGGCAGGTATGACCCTAGCCCTGAGTAGCATTCTGCCATCACCCAGAATGATACTGCAGTACAAGGACAAAATGATTGACTTCAACAATTGGCTAAGCTTCCGGTGTCATTCTAAGGGGATCCAGTATCTGTCTGCTTGGGAAGACATGGTCAACAGACCATGATGCTTTGCCACAGATGGCCTGCACCTGTCACCCCTGGGATTCCGGATATTGGCTAAGGCTCTTGCTGCCCCTATAGTGCCTTTTTAGGCAAGGTTAAAATAACAAATTTACCACCAAAACAGGAACAGGCAAGCAAAAAACTGAGGGTAATGCTACTCAATGCTAGAAGTCTAAATCTCAAAATGCACTCACTTGAGGCACTCCTTAAAATGGAGAACATCCATATCTGTGCAGTGACTGAGACCTGGTTCAAGGCTACAGAGAGCACCCCTGCACTACCAGACTATAACTCATACCATACTTTTCAGCCATGTAACCTGGACCAAACCATCAAAGGTGGAGGTGTGTCCATATTCATTAAGGATATCCACACCTCTAGGCTAGTTATTCAGCATAATGCATCCGAGGTTATCCAAGTGCAACTAACTCTGGGCAAAACTGTAATCCAAATTGTAGCTTGCTACAGATCCCCCACCATGCCCCAGGATTCCCACTCCTCTTTTCTTGATGTACTGGAAAATATTAGGGTTCAACCAAACACCCTAATAACGGGCGACTTCAACTACCCCACCATTAACTGGGAAAACTAGTCGTGTACCAACTCCTTAGCTCAACGCTTTTTGGAATTCATAAACTCCAATGCCCTGGATCAACTTATCCACATCCCCACCAGGGGCAACAATATCCTAGACCTAGTCATTACCAACATGAGTGACCGGTGCTCCACACCTGAAGTCACCTCCTTGTTGGTGTGATCTGACCATAAGCTAATCACCCTTGATATCCACATCTCGCCCCTACCCCCCCCCCCCCCATTAAAGAACCCACAGTAAAAATTGTCTCCAAAGCCAACTTCATGCTTCTTAAGACAGAAGTGATGAACTTCAGGACACCCATGCAGATGGACAATACAGTTACAACTGCTGAATCCTACACAAATGCACTCTATAAGCACTTACATGACTGCATGGATCGTGCTATCCCAAACAGAACCAAGATGCTATCCTCCAAAAAAAGGAAGCCAATCTGGTGGTACCCTGCCATAAACAAACTGTACAACAAAAGAAAGAAACTGTTACAAAAGAGAGTAAAATCCCATGAGTGGAGGAGCTCCATGGTCAGCCTCAGTAAGAAGCTGAGATCCCTTATAAGATCCTCCAAAGCTAGCTACAAAAACAAAATTGCCACTAATTCTAAGGACAACCACAAAGCATTCTATAGCTATGTCAAGAATCTTGATGGCAACATCCAGATCTGCTCTGAGTTACAGCACAATGGCATGAAAATTACAGAACCAACTGATATTTCCAACATCCTGGCAGATAGGTTCAGTGCTATCTTTACCCCCCACCCCCTAAAGGGCCCATATCTATACAGGAAGAATGCAGAGTCCCTGTAATCACAACTACGCAGGTAAAAGCTGCACTCTCTAAAGCCAAAAACACAGCATCCATGGGACTGGACAACATACCAGGCTGCATTTTACATCAACTTCAGAACGAACTGGCTCCCCCACTTAAGCGCCATGTTCAATAATAGTCTCGCATCAGGTTTTGTGCCCACTGAATGGTGCACAGCAGCAGTTATCCCACTCCACAAAGGGGGAGCCACCACTGATCCCGAGAACTATCGACCTATTAGCCTGACGAGCCTATTCTGCAAGGCCATGGAACGTATTATCATGGAACTCATAAACAAAGACATTGGTAATCTCCAAACTCTGGATCCCACCCAGTTCGGGTATGTGAAAGGCAGATTATGCCTTCTGAACCTGATTGACTTCTTTGAGGCAGTCACCAAAGCCTTAGATGAGGGTAAGGTGGTACACACAATCTATCTTGACCTTGCCAAGGCTTTTGACACCATCCCCCATTCTGGAATTATAGCTAAACTCAGTAAACTAGGTATAAATCCCTATGTCACAAGATGGGTTGCCAACTGGCTCACTGACAGAACCCACACTGTAAAAGTTGCAGACTCCAAATCTGACCTCAAAGCAGTGACAAGTGGAGTACCACAGGGTTCCATCCTGGGACCTCTCCTGTTTGGTATCTACTTCTCTGAAGTACAGGCTAATACAGAAAGCCTCTGGCTAACTAAATTTGCAGATGACTGCAACCTAGGAGCCATAGTCAAGTCCCCAAATGATGTGGACATCCTACAGAAGGGCCTCGCTGAGACAGATGCCTGATGTCAGAGCCATGGCCTCAAGCTCAATGCCAAAAAGTGCAGTGTCATCCCCTTTGGTAAAAACTCTGTACCCATGAACTACCACATAGGCAGCAATCTACTTAACACCAAATGTGTGATAAGAGACCTCGGGACCCAGGAGGACAGTAGTCTCTCCTTTGATAGTCACATCACCACAGTAGTCAGGAAGTCATTCTACATGGCACACCTCATCATAAAAGGGTTCTCATCCAGGAAAAAAGAGGTCATTGTTCCCCTCTACTTGACACTCATTAGACCCATTATAGAGTACAATGCCCCTTTTGGAATGTACATCACAAGACATCTGCAGCAGCTGGAAAGGCCACAGAAGTACCTCACATAGAGTATTACTGATCTCAAATAAATGCCCTACACTGATCGCCTCAAAAAACTCCAGCTTTACTCCATAGCATATCACCTACTCCAAGGTGATCTCTGCCTAACATATAAAGCTATGTCAAACCCAGAGCTGTTGGACATGCTACACCTAAAGAAATCTCAATCCCTCCGAGCTACACACTATAGGAACCTAAAGCTTGTCACCACAATAAACATGACATGCTAGAGGGATAGATTCCTATCCCAGAGACTTCCCATACTCTGGAACAGGCTACCCATCTATGTCAAGCAAAGTTCTTCATTAGCACTCTTCAAGAAAAATGATGATGAGTGGATGGAAAATAGGAAATACACCCCTGGGGTCACTTCTGTGTCTCTGCTCAACAGTGGCACAGGAAAATAACTTTATTGGGTGGCGTAAGCCAGGGAACCTTGTTGGCTAGGCTTACGTAGGTCCTTGGGCCAATAGCCTAGTACCTACCTATGAACCTATTAACCTAATCTATGCATCTGTCCAAGTTTCTGACATAGTAAAGTGGATTTTTCTGGCTTGGGGCCTAATGCATATTGTGGGGTAGCCAGTATTTGACAGAGAGTTATTGTTGTCCCATATAGCTGTCCATTGTCTGCTGCTATCTCAGTAGCTCACTTCATTCCCTGGCATATATGCAGCAATACCATACATATGCTGCCACAATCTACTACCCTATTCATTTGTTGTTAAGAAGACTGACTTACCTTGTGCCAGTAGCAGTTGAGAGGACAGTACTTCAGGGCTAACTTTGTTGGATGCATGCAGTACACAACCTATACATGGTAAGGTATTGGTAGTGTGATCTGGTTGGCATCCATTTTACTGTGTGTATGTGAGTCAGAGTGAGGTGTCAGTCCCTGGGTCTTTAGGTTGTCAGTGTATGTGTTCTGCATTGCCTCTTTGCCAAGACCAGGGTGTATTGGGCACTCCTATATCAGTCTACAGGGATAGGGTCATGGGGTTCCTCCTCCGGACCCCCTCTGCCTGTGGTGACTTTGGCAATGGTGGAGGAGTGTGTGTCCCTTCCCTGTGATGTTACTGCTGCAGTTGTTTCCACAGGATCATATTGTGTAGCATGGCAGATACTACGAACATGTCTGCACATGTGGCTGGAGAGTACTACAGGGCTCCACCAGATATGTCAAGGCAGCAGAACTGTGACTTGAACAGCCCAAACATATGATCTATGATGTTCCTAGTTTGTGTGTGTACCTCATTATGGCGTTCTTCAGTTGGTGTGTGCATTTCTGATGGGTGCCATCATCCATGGTTCCATTGCATAGCCAGCATCCTCCAGTAGATGGCCTTATGGGATGTCCCCCTAGCAAATACCTGGTACAGCTGTGATGTGTGCCAGATGTGGGAGTTATGATAACTGCCAGGGCTGCCAGCACACACACTGATGATAATGCCATGGGCATTGCACATGACCTGGCAGTTGATGGAGTGATACCCCTTGTAGTTGACGTAGACTCTACCCTTCTCACTGGGTGGTGCTTTAATGTGCACATGAGTGCAGTCTATAGCACCCAGTACCTCCTCAGTCTGGGCTTATTGTCAGCATCATCATCATCACTGACCTCAGCCTGTAGTGCATACAGACGTAGCAGAGCAGCAGTAGCCCCTTTCACTTTGTCAGTTAAAATTCCCAAGTGTGTACACCAATGGTGCAGAGGAAAAATCAAATTGAAGGGTGTATGTATACTTTATACTGTTGTGCTGCAGATGCAATCTGTGTGATTGGCTGATTATCATACATTTCACCTGCCAGGCATATTATTGAGGGATTTGAATGGGCCAGTGTGAGTAGAACATGGCTTATCAGTCATTTATACCTTGACTGGCTTTAACAGGCTATTTCACATTTTTTTTCTATTTCTTCCACTGCTAAGCCCCATGACACTCTGCGCAAACCCACAAAGCTGGTGTAAACATTGCTGAGCAGAAATGGCCCTCCCCTGTACATGGCCATACTTAGCTTTTCTTTAAATAGCTAAAACATGTGCCACAGGGCTAAGCACAGCTTACCAATCTCAGACACACACCCCTGCTTAGCTGTGATTAGCTGGGTGCAAACAGGCACCACTAAGCTCCAGTCTGCTTATACATGTCATGACACAACCCTTTTTCATGTCAGCTGTCTCTTCTGCCTACACTACTATGGTTCTAGCCCATACACAGTTAGTACCTGTGGACACAGTGGCCCATTTTGCTATTCAATAAACTTGGCTGATTTAAATACAACTAACTGCATATACCCTGGATACTGCACTACACCAGGGCCTATGTCCTTAGTAGCCACTCTAACCTGCCATTGTATGACTCTATATGCTGGCCACTATATTGCAATAACTTTGCATAGCTTTAAAATTCATATTTGACACTTTTTATTTATTTATTTATTTTAGTTATTTATTTGTTTTGCAAAATAGCATGTTTGCACGTCACTGCACGCCGCTTAAATGTGGCATATTTATTACAAAAAGTTTATTTTTTTGCATATTGCATTACTTTTTTTAAATCATGGGCCATAGTTTTTGCCATTTGCATGCAACTGTTACAACCCTGTTTAAATTTTATCCACCTGTACAAGGACTCTAACCATGTACATTTTTCAGCCTTACACGACACCTACACGTATGCCTTTATGCTTTCTGAATTGCAAAATTACCTCATTTGCATGTTTTTTACAAGCAGATGAGGTGATTTGTATTCCACAGACACCTCCATGTCTGCACAGTGTCAAGAAGCTTGTGTATGTCTCTAGCCTTGTTTCCTGGATCACTCAGAGGCCATATTCCATGTTTGAGACTTAACATTAGCCCTACATGGAGAATCACTCTGTGTAGGGTTTCTTTAATTACCCCCAATGTCCCAGCAGGTGGGAGACATGTAAATTGTTCATGAGTTAAATAGTTTTGCCATCATCTATATCTATCTATCTATATCTATTTATTTATATATATATACATACACACATATATATATATATATATATATATATATATATATATATATATTGGTGACCTTGACCCAATGAAACTGTGTTTCAGCAAAACATCATCGAAAAATCATATATATAT
This sequence comes from Protopterus annectens, assembly GCF_019279795.1. Taxonomy (NCBI): domain Eukaryota; kingdom Metazoa; phylum Chordata; order Ceratodontiformes; family Protopteridae; genus Protopterus; species Protopterus annectens. The sequence goes on from NC_056744.1 coordinate 175,700,400, forward strand.
ATATATATATATATATATATATATATATATATATAAAATAATATTCATAGAACCATATCTATTACCATTTCCCTTAACTCACAAGAAAAAACAGTCACCTGCATTTAATAAACTCTGTGTAGGCTTCGCGCAAAGCTTACATGAAGTTTATATGTCTGCACAGTGATACGCAGTGAGCAGCAGTGGCAGTGTTTATTGCATATTAATGCCATGCACCAAGTTTAAACAAACTTAAGAGAGGTTTTGCAGATGGCGACACTGTTACCAGCAAGGAAACTGTGTAAGCAAACATGGATAGCACTCCTGTTTAAATCATAACACTGACTGCGGTTTTGCATGGAATGCCACAATAATCACCAGGGCATCACACATAGCTCTCAATTTCTTAGTGAAAGACATCTGGACAGAGGCGAACATAATGGGGGGAAAATGTCCCAGAAATAGGAACAAATTTGACATATTTGTCCTATAGACATATGCTAGAATAACCAGGGGGTTGTGTTAAGATACATGTTCTGAAAGGCTTGAAGTCTGAAACTCAGTATTATGTAATATTGAGTCACATCAGTCCTGAGATCATTCCTGTGATATAGTAGAAAGCCACAAATTTGATAAGGAAGACATCTAGACATTCTCTAAAAATCTGGACAGTTGAGAGGTACGATTGCTAAGTATATGGCCCAAACACAGTACAGGATAGTGTAGCTACAGTGCAGAGGATTGTGAAATCCCATTCCTGGCATTCTGTAGTGAAGTTGTGTAAATGATCTGCAAGAGAAATAAACACTTAGGGGAAGAGTGTGTGTATTGAACAGGGGCACAGAGATTAATTGTGGGAATGAATGCAGGGAAAGAGAACAGGAGAAACAATCTAATGTACAGCAAATGAAGGCATGTCAATGGAAGACAGTTGTAGTTGCAAAACCAATCACATATCAGTCTGGTACAGTAGGGACTGCACAGTAAAAATGTGTATTATGTGACTGTCACACAAGGTGACATAACAATGTGGAGGATGTCTGCATGAGATAAGCATCCTTACATGAATAATTCATAGGACATCCATCAGGGATCTGACATACAATTGGGGTAAGGTGCATATTATGAAGCTGTGCTAACTGATTTGCCTGAATATGAATGTAATCTCAGTAGAGGTCACCAGCAAGTGGGACACAGGTAATGGCTCATGAACAACATTAAAAGAAGCAACTGCAATCATGGGAAGTATCAGAATAAGGCCACTAGTAATTCCCTGCCTCTGGCATAACATATGTGATTTAGAGTGATCAGAGATGATTCTGCACAAACACACTTGTAACACTATTATGATACTTCCACACAATATGAGGCTAATCACATACACTGTCCTGGCACTGTAACATCTGCTGGAGGTGTTAGGAGGGATACTGGTACACCTGTATGTATATATATATATATATATATATATATATATATATATATATATATATATATATATATATATATATATATATATACATATACACTGTCAACTATGTGCATCACCACAACAGGTAGCACACATGCATCTGGTGTAAAAATGCACAATCAGACAGTAAATGTTTGTTCCACAAAAAGAATACCTAAGTATGGCAAATAAGCTGTGTGAGAGCTCACTGTGACAAAGGTGGTACACTTCAGTTACACACCAGTGGAAGATGTGTAGAGAGGTACATGACAAAGGGTGCACTGTAGTCAGTTATTGGAGTGATGAAGACTGGGATCTTTGGAGGTATTATGTACTCTGATGGGGATGCTCTTCACATACTCAGTACTTGTGTTACATACACGGTGGTAGTCATCATTGTGACCACATGCTGGTGGGTGTTTCTCTACCCCATGACACAGGTAACATACCTATTGGTCTGATTATAGGGTGTGATGTCCACATTATACTTGGATTGTGTGTTTGTTTTCCTGATGTAACAAATAATCCCATGTTTTCTTGTCATTGCAGGTGTTGTTATAGCTGTGGCAGCAATCTTTGATGTGTGTTGATACTATCTGTATTATACTAATATAACAGCTGGAGTCAATGATTGCCCACGGTCTGTAGTCCTTCAGGCAGCTGTTTGAACACAGGATGTATATGTCCTCTGTGATGTCCATCATTTAAATAATGGACAGGAAAGTGCCTAGCAGACAATCCTGATGTATGACCTGATCACTGGATGTGAAATATAGGTCACTTCACACATGTCATCATGGTTAGATGCCACATCCACTGGTCTGTCCCTTGGTGATATAGCTGTTTATGGTGACATATGACAGTGCTGAGTAAATACCTCAGCTTGGATTTGTGTCAAATGCCTTGACCAGGTCAAGTTTAACAGGATGATAGTGTTATCATGCTTGCCTTTGATAATCTGTTTGAGGACATCTATCAGATGTAACAGACATGATGTAACATTAACAATTCATACAGGTCTGTTGCACACAGATGGGATATTACTAGTGTCCATTTAAAAAAGTCCATGATGACATGTTGGTCTACCTTACAGATGAGTTCAGGATGTGTCTCTACATGCATGCATCAGGTGCTGTTCCTCCCAACTCAGATGTCTGATGTTGATGTATACCCTTCTGCAGGAACATAGCCCATGTCAAGGTTGTGTTAAAGTGTGTATTCAACCATATCAGGAAGGTGTATGTTCTGAGTCATGCTGTAGGCAGTCTGTGATGTTGTCACACCCTTTTCTGTGTGATAGGCATGGATGAAGATAATACAGTGCATACTGCCTGTCTTAATCTGGCCTAGGGTTTTGACATAATCCCCCATGCAGGTATCATTGGGAAAATCTCCCAGCTGATGATTAACCCTTATGTCTCTAGATGGGTAACCGATTGGCTCACTGACATAACACATACTGTGGAAGATAATGAATCAACCTGTACCAGTAGAGCTGTCACCATTGGTGTGTTCCAGGATCTGTGCTTGGTCCTTTACTGTTGGGAATCTATTTCTCAACAGTTCAGGCTTTGGCTTACCGAGTTTGGTGATTCTTGCATACTGAGTGCAATAATTGAGCACACCAATGACGAAAACATACTACAGGAGGGGCTAACACAGACAAATGTTGGTGACAAAGCCATATAATCTACAAATAAATGCAGAAATGTATCTTTATTTGTTCTTCTGAAAAGTGTTATTCCATGCTAATTACAGCACTGGCAACAGTCCTGCTATGCTGAAACCCAGTGATGCAAGCACTGGGAACACATGTAGATAGCAATCTGAACTTTGACCGCCAAGTGTACACTGGTACTGAAAGATTGTGTTGTGCACATCATAAATCATGCCATCATATTCATATCTTAGGATTGTATGACAGCACTGCACTCGAACCTCATCCAAACACTAATAGAGTATAATGCTCTCTTTTGAATGTACCACACCAGACACATGCAGTAGCTGGAGAGACCACAGGGGTATTTCACCAAGAAAACACAGGGCCTACAAACCATGCCATGATGTATATGGATAGACTGAAAGCCATGTCACTGCAATCTGTATGATATAAGATGAGATGACTTCTGCCTGGTCTCCAGGACAGTCTCTGAACCTGCCCTGGTGGATCCACAAATCAGATATAGTTGATGACTTCAGTAATGTCTGTTGAGAAGAATAGGGTAATAACTGTCCCACCTGCTGGCATAAAAGGCTCTCTCTAATGTCAAACAAGAGCACAAATACACACACACATACACACACACATGCACACACACACGCACACGCACAGACACACACACACACACACACACACACACACACACACACACACACACACACACACACACACACACACACAGAGTTGACTGTAATGAGAATATAAACACTACTGTACATAGACTACAGAACTCAGTACTTTATGCAAACACCATAGCACAAGTCTGACTTTTACAAGACTGCAGGTCAACTTATAGTGGATGACATCAGCAGGGCATGTTGGAGAGAATATGTTGGGAGGCCTGCATGAAATCAGTGTGTAGGTATGTACAAGTATCAAAATACTTTCAATCTATGGGATTGGAGGAGTAAATGTAGGAAGGACATTTCTGCTCTTCTGGCTGCACACACACACACACACACACACACACACACACACCTGCAGTGAGAAGAGAGACCTACCTATCTAAGTACACAGACTACAGAACTCAATACTTTACACAAGCCCATGGAACATGTCTGACATTTATAATACTACAGGTCAAATTATAGTGGATAACATCAGCAGGGCATGTTAGAGAGAAGATGTTGGGAGGCTTACTTAGGTTCATAACTTCATAGGGTCATAGGAGGTTACTAGCCTAATGGCCATAGGGTGCTTACAAGCCTAGCCATGTGAAAACACAAGTAGTCTTATTGAGCATAGTTAGATGGTCATTGTTAGTAGAGCAATTTTGTGATCAGAACCAACAGGCTCTGTCCATGAGGGCCATTATATGGCAGCCCAGGGGTGAATTTACAATCACTCATCCAGTTGTCAAGGTTGCACCTGAATAGGGTCATTGAGAAGCACTGCTTCACATGCAGTGGGAGCCTATTACAGAGGAGTGGCAATCATTGGGAGATATATCTGTCTCCCCAGGATGTTCTGTTTATGTCACAGGTTAGGTTGAAACCCCTGGAGCAAGTTATTCTTGTCCCATTTGATTTGCAGATGTCCAACATTTCCAGAAGGGCAGGGTCTGAGACTGCTCTATAGGCCAGGCATAGCTCAACTCTCAGCAGCCTTCATGATACTTAGTACAGTGACAGGTCTTTCAGTCTTTCCATATATGTCATGTTTTAGGGGCTCTTGATTCTCCTGGTCACACACGTTTGTGTTTTTTCCATTTGCTACAGGTGTCTGGTGAGGTACAGACAGAAGGGAGAATTTTACTTAGTTAGTGGTTTGATAAGGGTAGGGTACAGCAGAGCTATAACCTCCCTGGTCTTGGATGTGATAGCCTTATTTATGAGGTGCACAATATAGAATATGTGTCTCACCACTGTTTACACATAGTGATTGAAGTTTAGATTGCTATCAACATGTGTTCCAAAGTCTCACAACACTGTGTTTAAGCTTAGAGTGGTGCAATGTTTATTATAATTAGCAGGGGTACTTCATTGCCAAAGGAGGCGATGAGGCATTTTTTTGCTTTAAGGTTCAGTCCATGAGCTTGGCACAAATCATTTGTTTGTATCAGTCCCTTCTGTAATATGTTAACATCATTGGGGACCCTATATGACTGCATCCAGTTGACAGTCATCTGAAAACCTGCTAAACCACAGGCCATCTATCTTTGCTTGGACTTTATAGAAATAGTTTCCAAACAGTTGAATGCTCAGCACAGATCCTTGTGGTATTCCACTGGTAAGTAGTTTAGTAGTGGAAGTGCAATCTCCAACTTTGACAGAATTTGTTCTGTTGGTGTGCCAGATGGCTATCCATCTAACAATGTATAGGCGATTTCCCAGATGGTAGATTTTCTCCATGATACCTGTATGGGGATAGTGTCAAAGGCCTTGGATAACTCATCATAGTTGGTATATCCTGTTCTCTCTCATCTATGTCTTTGGGATAACTCATCATAGGTGGTATATCCTGTTATCTCTCATCTAGGTCTTTGTGGTCAATATCAAAAAAGTCCACTAGGTTTAACAAGCAAGACCCACCCTTGATGAAGCCAAATTGGGTCAGGTCAAGTGTGTTAAAGGTCACCTATGTCCCTGTGGATAATGTCCATGCTGATTCCTTCCCCAGCCTCTCAGATAAGGCTTTTTCTGCGTATGGCTCAATAGTTCTAGTACTGCATGCCACCAGATTGATGTGTATTGCATACCACACAACATTATATTAATTTCTGCAATGTAGGTGATATATGTGTGGAAAAAGGACTGAGACATCAGGGTTGCAGGCTTGTGGGTGAGCAACACATGGCTGTATTGTAAATATGTGACATATTGTTAGGAAGGGCTTTTAGTTTGTTATGTTTCCACATGTAATTTCATGTCATATTCAGGAAATGGACTTTAAACGGCAGTAATACCTAATTATATTCACTTTTCCATTGCATGGCAAGCAGTGGATTGCTCGACAATTGACGAAGTGTTTGTGTATGCGAGATACACTGTTTCAATTCTTTCCATGTTTGTGCATAGTTAAGCAGTGCACAAACGTGAGGCATATTGCAAAAAGTCTGAGAGTTAGTACTGAGTCTTGAAACATACCTGCTGCTTAAGTGATTCTTCCATAGCAGGTGTAAAGGTATTGACACATTTCTGAGCCCAGATGATACTGGGTTCAAATCCAGGTGTATCCAATAATTTTAAACACTTTTACATAAACAGTGATAATGCAATGATATGAATTCTTTATAGTACTTGTGTTGCCGTGTGTTGGCATTGTGCATAGGTAACTGTTGCATTGTACCACCACTCACAGTTGCTGCTCATTTTTGTGCTTGATGCACCACTTCGCACAAGCATAGAGGCCAAAAAGAGAAGGGATTCATTGCTTTTTATGCTACATATGAGTGTTTTGTGTGATTCTATTTTTTGACCAGATTAAAGATGTTAAAATGGAGTAGATAGGAAAGTGGTGAAATGGGCAACAAACAGGGGGAAGAACAAAGGGAAAGCAGTACAGGAATGTGCAGGAGGAAGGTAGGAAAAAACATAGTTATCCATTTCTTTAACAGTGTAACATGAAAATATGTACAGAATATTAACTGAATTTGGACTTTTGCCACCACAAAGAGGGTTGGCAACAACACAATTTTGTTGTATAGCCAGTTAGACTGAATCAAGTGTGTCAAGAAGACACGTGTGTGAAATGGAGAGCTATGTATGGGGTGATTTTTTTTTGTGGGACAGGTGCCTATTTTTCTAAAATTCAGAAAGAGAGGACTGCTAGGTAAGGGACATAGGTATGCTTGGGTCAGATAAGTTGGGTAGGTGAGGAAGCAAATGCAAACATACAAGACAAACAAGACAAGAGACAGGGGCAGTGATGGACACAAAAGATTGACGACAGCATGATTTGGGTGAGGGAGGGGCAAAGCAGGCTCATGGATGTCAAGCTTGGAGACAATGTGAATGGAATCCTCACCTTACAGACTGCCATCATTGTCCCCTTACTTCACTGGTGGTTGGAGTTCTTGATGTCTCCTCCTCCTACAGACCATATGGGAGAGCAGCCTGGTGAGGCACCCAACCCTACACACCATCCCTGGCAACTCACTAAATCACCACCTCCACCACTGCTCTGGGACGGTACCCCTACACTAGCTTCCAGGGCAGTACTACCTGAAGGCACAGATAGTGCAGGGGCAGCAGAGGCAGTGTTGCCAGGCTGGCTGTGAGACATGCTGGGCATTGGTACTGGAGCCAGTGAAGTCAGTGCAGGCCGAGCCACTGGGGCTGGCCTACTTTGCTGTGCTGTGTAGCATTTAGTGATGTGGTACACATGGATGACACAGAGACATTTTGATGACACATAATAGAAAATAAAAAAGAGAGATAAGGGTTGTGGTGAGAGAAACAAAGAGATAAAATTAGTACCACCATATGTGACATATAATGCATTAATGCATTAATACAATTGTACAACTATTTTACTTGAAGTATTACATTTAATTACACATCCTAACAGATACACACTGTACTGCAGATTGCTGGAAGTAATCCTTGAAATCTGCATATATTGCACATATGCATGTTCCAGTTATACAGATTACAGTTTACAGCAGGGCATTTGTGCCACTGCTATAGAGTTTTTAATTTAATGTAAATATTGAAGAAACAACAGTATTGTAGAGTTGTGAACTGTGGTATTTGATCCCACAACCTCTGATTACACCCTAATACTGTACTCTTATAATTGGCTTGTGCTATAGACTAATGCATGCATACTTGCTTTTACAGTTGGGATATGCATGTTCAGTTTGATATAACTCTACAAAAGACCAAAAAAAGCAAGCTTGAACTTTTAATGCTACAATAACACTTCTCTTTAGATAGATGCATGCCACTTGCTTCCCTCAGTTTCTCCAGTCGAGCAACATGAGCCTGCCAATTGAACTCATGCTCAGTGGCAGTTGGGGAAAGAACAGAAAAGAACAGAAGAGCATTATGCATATCAGACTTGCCTATAGTTATCTTACTAAGTCTTGCAAGTACTTTCCTAATGTCATGCTAATACAGCTGTGGGATGTCCGTAGTCTCAAATTCTCCCAACTAATGGTTGACAGTATCCGCTTTTCTCTTGTGTAGGTCATTAAAATTATGCCTACATTGCTCTAAAGTGTGTGGGATAGCAGTGGCACTGGACACAGCCTGGGACAAATTATTTCATGCCTCAGACATGTACTGTGAGCCAGATTAGTCCCCCTAGAGAAGCCTTTGGCTGTGCGGCTTTACCAGGATTCCAATAAATATCCTGGATTCCTGGACATCCCACCTCTATGCCCTAAACCTGGCACCTTCTTCTCTAATGTCAGTCATGTCTACCAGCCAAACTAGAGCAATTGAAACTGATGATTTCCCACCAATTCTACTTATCGCATTTACTGAAATTGCAGAAACCCGAGCAATGATGCAAACCAAGTTTGGGTGATGTTAAGTGGAGAGCAGCAGTGCCAAGTAGGGAGGAATTAAATAATTGAAATTGGAAGGTTAATCTGACACTTGGCCTTAATTTGAAGGGTATCTACTATGTAGCCTGGTAATATATTTTGGAAATTGGAAGGTAACTGTTAGATGAGTTAGGTTTGCAGACATGCACTGGGGGCATAAATGTAATGACCTAACACATTTCGTTTTACCTATCTACCCTGAGAAAAGTGATATTTACACTGTGGGATTCAAGCCTAGGCATGAGGGACAAATCATTTTGTTCTACACCATTGATTTTCCAACTTTGCCACAGATGTGCTGTTCAGACATAGTAAGGAATCATACATAAATACAGGTGACAGTATGAGCTGTTACGCATGTATGTTTGTGACCTGACAAGGTTATTTGATATAGATCCAGCTGTCTATGTCTCCTAGGTAATTGTGAAGCCCATGCAAATCCAAATAGCAGAATTATACTTACAGAAATATAGTAACCAATATACCCTTCAGTCATACATCTGAAAACACAATAATGGTGTCTCATCTCTCATACATATAATTCATATCAGCTCCATTATCTAAAATGTTATAAGTGAGTCTGGATATAACTGGAAGTGCAACAACAGTAAAAATGTATACAATATCCTATATTAGAACCTTAGAACCCAGGACCATGTGTATGGTGGTCCTACACTTACACCTGTTGCCAGAAGAATGTTGAATTAACACTTGTCTATTTTTCAGTTCATTGTTATAAACTGCACTGTCACAAGAGTTACAAAAAAGGTTGCACACTCTGTACTAGAACTTAAGATCATCTGTACTTCAACCCTATACTTACACCTATTGCTACAGGACTAGTTGCATGACATTCCTTAATTTAATAATCATTCTTAAGGTCTCTGTGTTAACCACCATGCAACATTACTTAGTGGGTTGCGCAGTGCCCAACAGTATTAATTGAATGGATGCAGTCTCAGTTATTGGCTGTCTGAGTCCTGTGTGCAGGTGTTATGTCTGCTGCCTGGGTGGGCTAGTTGTCCAGCTTTTGCACTGCCTCACTTTGGGCAAACAAGATAAGCACAGCCAAACCTGACATTCATTTTCCTCCATTTCCCATGATTGCAATAAGCAGTGAGTTGCACAGACACTTGCCCAAAAGCCCAAAAGAAAAAAAAAAAGAAAAGAAATGGCAGAAAAGAAGAAAAGGACACTTAGTTGAAATTAGGAAAAGTAATCTATGACATGCATATTAGAAAATGTTGGCACGCATGAGATATTTCTAAGTAGATCTGGATTTGAACTGTTGTATCCCTCTTTGCCACATAAACAGCTTTGCAGCAAGGAACTGAAATCATTTTGCATACAACCAACTGCAACATCATCTATAATAATATGAAGCCATACAACTGTTATCTGTATATTTATTATTTTTGGATGCAGTGTTGTAAGTGATCACACAACCAGTTATGACTATTGCTTGCAAATATACAGCTCTGTCTGCCAACACATAAAGGGGATGTTGGATGTTGATGAACAGAACCTGTGAACTGAGGTGTGCTTACCTACATTTTGAACCTTAAATCTAACACTTTGTAAGTCTAACCTGACGCACCCATTGGATGTATTGCAGCCTGCAATGCTGTTGTGTTTTCCTTCTCCCATCCAGTAATAATTCACAGTTGAGATCCATTAAAAACAAACACAGAGGGAGTGCCTGCACTATGTTTACATGATACACAGAGCCAAGTATTTGGGATTGAGTAATTCTAAGATTTCACACCTGATTTGCACACCTGTACTGTTAGTACAGCTTAGAGTTATAGATGTGGCATAGGCTGACATGTGTGACTGCCTCCACCAATTGTGTAGCTAGGAAAACTGAAGGTGAGGAAATGTACTTATGTGGAGAACACAGAAAATAGGCTATTAATTTGGGATATATCTGCACAGAGAATTACTGAACTTGAGAAGGTATGCTTGCATTTTGTTAGCTACATACTGCATATGCTGGAATGTAATTACGAAAAATATGAAGCAAAGGATTTTACACTTTTATCTGTATGCATTAGTTAGATGTGTACTGATGTCATGGGCATGTTTGTCAAGGCAGTTCACAGGTATACATAATTGGCAATATCTTAAATGGAATGTTCTGTGGTAAATCTGTACGCATGTTTCAGGGTCCATTCATTTTATAGAACTTTTATCAATTTAAGGTTAGTTTGTGTCATTTGCCTGTTCTTTTGAGGGTGAGCAAAGCTTCATCTCTGTTATGGCACAAACAAGGATATGTTGCTATTGTTACTCTCTTTTTTTGCATCCAGCCCGTTTTTCATATTTCATATCTCCAGACTATTTTACGTCTCCTCTGGGTAATGCTGAAACGCTACCTTTTCTGTTTTATCTAGGAAAAAGAAGTTATGTCTTACCATAATGGTCCATCTGTATTGTTGATCCTCGTTTAGTCATTACGCATGGGTATCGGTTCCGAGCTCGGAACTGAGCCGGCCATTTTCCAAGCTCGCTTCAGCTTCAAACTCTTGAGCTAAACTCTTACTTACAATCCCTTTCTCCTTGTTACCTCAGATTGAGTTTGCAAGTCAAAGAAGGTAGAGGCTACCTCTGGTCAAATAACCTAAGAGAACCGGATGGTGAGACCCACTAGAAACCACAGGATGGGGAAGGAGAGAGGGTTGTAATGACTGAACGAGGATCAACAATACAGATGGAATGTTATGGTAAGACATAACTTCTTTATCTGATATTGTTAATCCTCGTTCATTCCTTATGCATGGGACAGAGTCCCCAGCTACCTCTATTCCTGGGAGGCTCTCATGGAAAGACATTCCTGAGCAACATAGAACCAAAAGATGCTCTTCACCTGGAGGCCAAATCCAATTTGTAATGATTGATGAATTTATGAGGTGTAGCCCAAGTTGCAACTGCACAGATGTCATGTAAAGAAGCTCTGGCATGGAAGGCAGCAGACGTTGCCACTGACCTTGTTGAATGAGCTTTCATGGTAGTAGGTAATGAGATATTACGTTGTGTATAAATAAAGGTCACACATTCCTTCAACCATCTAGCTAATGTGACCTTAGCAACAGCAGATCCTAATCTAGTTCCAGAAAAGGCCAAAAATAACTGGTCAGATTTATGGAAAGGTTTAGTCCTGTTTAAGTAAAAACGGATTTGCCTGTTTATATCTAGGGTATGTAGGCAATAGTCTCCTCTGTTTGAATGATTGGGAAAGAAAACTGGCAATTCAATGGCTTGAATAATGGACATTTCAGAGATCACTTTAGGCAGAAATGACGGATTAGTTCTTAGAGACACTCTAGCTCTATGAAAAATCAAGTATGGACTCTTGATACATAAAACTGGAAGCTCAGAAATACATCTGGCAGAAGTAATGGCGATGAAAAACAAGGTTTTCCATGACAAATACTTGAGGTCACAAGAAGAGGCTGGTTCAAAAAGTGACATTGTCAGAGCTTGTAGAACTAATGACAAATCTCATGGTTGAATAGGTTCTCTAAAAGGTGGCTTCAGATGATTCGCACCTTTTATGAAGGTCTTACACAATTTATGGGACATAAGAGATGAATCTTGGACACCCAAATGAAAATTAGAAATTGCAGCCAAATGAACTCTAATGGTGGAGGCTGATAGACCCGATTGAAACAGGTCAGCCAGATAGTCTAGTATTATTGACACTGGTGCTAAAAAGGGGTCTACTTGTTTTCTTTCAGCCAATAGGTAAATCTTTTCCACTTGCTCAGATAAGTAATTCTAGTGGAAGACTTATGGGAAGCAATGAGATTATCTCGTACTGGTAAAGAAAGATCATTCTGCCTGGCAATCAAGGGAATTGGAGTAGCCAAGCCGTGAGCTTCAGGCTGTTCAAGTTGGGATGAATCAGGTTCTGTGGATGTGAGATCAACTCCGGGGTTGGATGGAAAATCCATGGCCGATCTAGTAGGTGAGGCCAAAGGAAGTGGAACCAAATCTGTTGAGGCCAATATGGTGCTATGAGGATCACCTTACTCTTCAACCAATGGGCATTCTTCAGAAACTGGGGAATGAGGTGAAAGGGTGGAAATGCATAAAGAAGACCCAAGGGCCAATCGTGAACTAGAGCATCCCTGGGTGACTGTCCCAGAGGGGGAATCAGGGTGAAGTAGTTGCTGCATTTGTAGTTGGTCGGTGATGCAAAGAGGTCACAGCAAGATGGCCCCAGCGGTGGAAGATCTCCTCCACTATCAAGGGATTCAGGGACCACTCATGAGGTTGAAGATTGCATCTGCTGAGTCTGTCTGCTATCACGTTGGAACTCCCGGGAATGTGCATTCCTAGAAGAAAACGGTTGGCAGCCATCGCCCATTGCCATATCCTCATGGCCTCTTGACAAAGGGGGTAAGATTTGGTTCCACCTTGCTTGTTGATGTACCAGTCCACCGCCATGTTGTCTGATTGAATCGCAATTGTCCCAGATGGCAGCAGGGGATGGAATGCTTGCAACGCCAGAAGCACCACTCTCAGCTTAGAACATTTATATGCAGATGGGCCTCCAGTTCGGACCAAGTGCCTTGGACTGTCTGCCCCTGGCATAGCCCCCCCCCACCCCATCAGGGAGGCGTCTGTGGTCACTGTGGCCTTGGGTTGCTGGGGGGAGAAGGGGCGAGACCATTATGAGATATTGTGTGTCATCCACCAATTTAAATCCTGTTTTCACCTGTGGGTTACTAGAATCATGGCTGAAAAAGGATACTGAAAAGGATACCATTGGGTGAGCAGTAGCCATTGTAGAAGCCTCATGTAAAACCTGGCCAGGGGAACAATGGTGATGGAGGCTGCCATAGAACCCAACAGTTGCAGAACCAAGTAAGCCGTGGATTTTTCCTTTGAAAGGATTGGAATTAGTTATTGCTTTATCCTTAGAATTCTGTGCTCTGGAATTGCAGCTCTGCAGTTTTTTGTGTCCAAGATAACCCCTATGAATTCTGTCGACTGACATGGGGTGGGATTGGTTATGCTTATCCTTTGAGCAGCAAGGAGAGAGTATGCCAGGGCTTTTTCCAGTAGATGTCTGGTGGGGGCAGAAATTAGCCAGTTGTCTAGGTATGGAAACACCTGGAATCCTTGAAGTCACAAGTAAGCTGTGACAACTGCCATGCACTTTGCGAACACTCTGGGGGATGAAGAGTCCGAAGGGCAGTACTCTGAACTGGTAGTGACTGGCTCCCGCACGGAAGCGCAGAAATCTTCTTGATGGCCTGTCCATCTTTATGTGGTAGTATGCATCTTGAAAATCTATAGAGCACATCTAATTATCTTTTTCCAAAAGCGGGAGTATAGACTGTATTGTGACCATCCGGAATTTTTGTACTCTCACAAACTTGTTCAATACACTGAGTTCCAAAATTGGTCTCCAATTCCCGGTTTTCTTTGGCACCAAAAATAGTCTTGAGTAGAATCCGGATCCTATCTGGTCTGGAGGGACTATTTGGATTACTCTTTTTCTTAGCAGCTTTTCTGTCTCTAGTGCTGCTTCTTCCCTTTGACTGGGTGGAACGTCGGGAAGATGTTTTGAAGGGATAGGACAAAGATCGAAGGGGATATGATAACCTCTGGTTATAATCCTTTGTACCCAAGAATCGGTGGTGATGGTTAGCCAGGCAGAAGTGTACAAGGAGAAATGTCCCCCGACCACCTCCAGAGGAAAGGAGTTGGGCCCCTCTTCAGGACCGCTGGTAGGATTGACCAGGGAAAGAATCCCTGGAGCCCTGGTTACATGGACCCCCTCTGCCCCAAAAGGAGTATCTTCCCTGTGAGTTTCCCCCTCTGCCTCTGGGGGACAACTCAGCCTGTGCGTCACGGAAAGGACCCTGAAATTTCTTGAACCATATCTTCCCACTCTTTTGATTTTGGGAGAAAGCACATTGAGGGGAAGAATAGCGAACACCTATGGCAGAAAGGGTATTACCATCCTGTTCACATCTGGCCAGTGTGCTTCTATCTTTGGACCCAAATAATGAGGAGGCCTCAATAGGGGCATTAAGAAAGGAAGACTTAAAGGGTTCCACAAAGTTGCATAAGCGTATCCAGGCATGTCGTCTCAAGACCACAGCTGATCCCGCTGCTCTAGCTGCTCCTTCTGATGCGTGAGATATCAATCACATAGAGGAGTTAGATATAGATTCAATGGTGGCCAGCTGAAAGGTCACTTTGTCATGGACCTCATCAGACACGGTACCAGCCAAGGTTTCAGAGAGCTCAGAAACTAGATCCCTCTGAAGCCTGGTAAAATGTGCCATATAATTCAGGGACCTGATAGCAAATGTCGCTGAAGCAAAGATGTGCTTCCCTATCCTGTCAAGGGCCCACGACTCTTTGTTAAGTGGATGGACAGTCTGGCTTTCTTCTTCTGCCAGATCCTTTTTTATTGTGGCTGCCACCACCAAAGCATCCACAGGAAGACCTTTGGACCAATGGGAATCCGAAGCAGGAGGGGACAAGATCTTATCTGACCTCCGGGAAATAGCTTTGACAGTATCAGGAGACTTCCAAGCATCCTACACGATGAGCCGGACAAGTTCATCAGCAGGTGGAGTAACCCAGGAGGTAGGGGGCCGGGTGCGAAAGACCTGCAGGAACACAGATTCCTCAGTGGTCGGATTAGATGACTGCCAGTCACCTCTCTGTTTCAGGATTTGAGGATATCACCAAAAGATACCTCAGAGGGTGACCAAGGGGATCCTTTCTCCTCATCGAAGTCTGTGTCTTCTGTGTGGGACTCCTCTGTGGAGTCCATGTGGTTCCTCTTACACAAACTTTTCCGGTGGACCTCCTCAGTGGGAGAAACTGGAGAAGACAGTGGAAAAGGGGATTCCTGAGGGAATATGTCCTGCAGCCCCTGCACCCGGTGTCTGCTAGGTGTGACTTGTGAAACCAGTGTACCAGAGGAGGGTGGAGGTATAGACAGTCCGGAATTGCCAGCAGCAGTGAAAGCCTTCACCAGTTGGAAGGCTGGTCCACCTGAAGAGGAGTGCATGTCTAAGACAGGAGTCACCTCTCCCCTAAGTGACTCAGCCTGCTGACCCGGAGTCCCCGGATGGCTGTGGGGAAGCAAACTATGCATGTCACAACTGACATCCTGGGTCATTGCAAAACTTTCCTGCCATGAAGGCAACTGTGGTTCCTTAGTGAGATCCATAAAGGGAACTGCAGAAGGGGAAGACTGTGCTATATCCATGGACTTCAAAGGCAATGAAGGAGGAGAAAAAGTAGTGGTCTTTGGAGATGGGTGATCACCTCCCAAGGAAGGATAGTTCCTGACAGGTGGGATACCTCTGGCCAAGAGTACCTAGTCCACAAGATGCAACACATCATGTTTGGAAAGGCTTCTAGTAGACCTCATGGAGACTGAGGGAGAAACAGGCCTATCCACAGAAGAGGCAGACTCGGTTCCCATCTCATCTGAATTCCAAGAGAGACTGGACTACTGTTGTCTGCACCGAAGAAGTCATCGGTGCCAAGGTCATTGTCTGCACCGATACAGGGATCGATGCCGAAGTGGTTGTCGTTGCCGAAGCTGAAACCGACACAGGGATCGGTGCCAAAGTAGTTGTCGGTGTCGAAGCTGGAACTGACAAAACTGGAGTCAACAATAAAGGCATTGGTTCCAGAAAAGTTCTCAGAGCTGACATGGCCAAAGTCTGCGCCAACTGAACGGTCGGTGATGATACAGTGGTAATGGTCTGAACAGAGGAGCCCCTCAGTGCCGATATATAAAAGGCTGCAGGAGAAGACGGAGCCAAAATCACTAATGGAGCCAAAGGCCTCGGTGCTGAAGGTCTAGGCACTGAAAGCACTGGGGCTGACTGAGAGAGCTCTGGAGCCGAAACTTTAGCCTTTTTAGGTTTTGGTTGGTGGGAGTCCCCAGCCGGGGATGAAGGCAAATATTTAGCCTTAGTAGGAACATCCATTTTCTTATGGGTTCTAGGAGGGTTTGAGACCTCTGACACAGAAATAGCCTCTGAAAAGGGAGATTTTAGAAGTCCCTTCAGTATCAGCTTGTTTTTCCTTTCCAACAATGTTCTATTATAAAAGTTCTCCCAAATAGTATGGGGTGGTTCAACAGATAAATGGGAAGCTCCCAAACAATAAACAAACAGAGAGTGTGCATCAGAAGTAGGCAGTTTGTGTCCACAATCAGAACACTGCTTAAACCCCGGACTACCATTTTTATCTGCCATGACCGCAAATTAATTAGTAGAAAAATACCAACAATGGTACAAAAGAGTACCTAAAGCTATGAGAGAGAAAAGGGAAAAAGATTACCAACGATGGTAAAGAGAGAATACCTCACAGTAAAAGTAGTAAGGAAAAAGCAGAAAAACTTGAAGAATTTATGAACACTAGATGCGACAGGGTAAGAGACAATAAAATATGAACTTTTCTGACAGTAAAGTAATTTGTAAAGCAATTAAACAACAATTGACTGTACTTAGCTCAAGAGAAGTAGCTTGACACGACCGGATGGCAACGTGGCAAACGAAATCTGGGGTAACAGGGAGAGGGGGGTTGTGGGTAAGAGTTTAGCTCAAGAGTTTGAAGCTGATCCGAGCTTGGAAAATGGCTGGCTTGGTTCTGAGCTCGGAACCAATACCCATGTGTAAGGAATGAATGAGGATTAACAATATCAGATCAATTATTTTGTAGTTATATGATACTTAGGGGTATTATCCTTCTGTTGTCTTTTAGGGCACCTAGGACTATGCCACTCAGGTATCTCAATCCTTGAATACCACCCTTCACTGATGCTGAAAATCAGGTTGGTTGACACGTTTAGGCAAGATGTCGCCTTCCTCCTTAAAAGGAGATGGGGAAATATATCATGCAGAATGTAGATTTTGCGGCAGATTGTCACTGATGTTAATGCCATGGGTAGCCACAGCAGGACATATGAGCATGTGCACCATAGAGCCACTGACATGATCTCATCTGCATGGAAGAGATCAGCTGCAGTATGATGTGGTCAGATGGGTACTGGGAGGGAGGGGCTGCTACAGACCCACCACTAGCAGCATATGAAGAGTTCCTGTCCACTGTCAGGGATCAAGACAGCTCCCGGGAAAGTGCAGAACAGCATGTCTTTGACATTGGTGCTACTGTTTCAGGGATGGCAAACATGTCCCAGGAAAAGCTTCCAGGTAGGCTTTTTTATCTCAATTGTTGAATACTGTTGTATAGAATAAACATTTTAAATAAATACATTGCTTCTATTTCACAAGATTTTTGGGGGGAGGGAGTTGAAGATTGCTACAGTTAACAACACAGTCTGATTGATTAGCTAAGGTTGGAGTTATCATCCAAGTTCTTGTTGAAAGTATAGTTAATGGACATACAAAGGGGTAAAGGTATTACTGCCTGTGTTACTGTTAATTGTGATGATGTTGTCCTTACCTCTTGTTTTACTTCTTCCAGAACCATCTGGCATGCAGAGGATACCCTCATCTGCAGATAGTAAGCCAAACATTTTGCATGTCAGTATGGATGAGCAATTCAAAGAAATATTTTAGTGTTTGATGTTGACGTTAGGAATGTCAAAAAATGTGAACACAAGACCAAGAATCACCAAAATCCACGGCCACAGTACCCAAATCTCCAAAAAATGTGGTTAGAAGCAGTAAGTTAAGAACAGCACATTTATTGGTACGTAATCTGAATCACACCAAACAGCATCAAACAATAAACCAAGCGCTTTTGCTCGGTTATTACCGAGCTTCTTCAAGGTTAAAAAATCTGTTGTGTAGTCAGCCATGTTAAATACTAAATGCAATATCACATGGCATACCCCCCCATGTGAATCATCCCTAATCAGTTTCTTAAAAATACAGTGTGTATAAACTTTCCTTAAATATTAATATGTTGACGTTAGGACTGTTGTGTGTATTGCTGTACTGTCTAACAGTAGCAGCACTGTTATTTTGTTAGCATATATTGGAGTATTGTAGTGTAAGTATTAATGTTTCCTGTGTTTGTTGCTTATTACCACAAGTGATCCTGACAGTGGAAGTGTGGGAGTTCTACCACCTGATGTCAGAGGATCAGCAGATTCTGATTATGATGGTGGCCAAACAGAGGCACAGTAAGGGGGATACAAATGTTGAATCTGACACAGAGGCTGACATACAGCCATTGTCTGTAATTCCATTGGACACTGCCAGTGGACCTACACCTACCCATTCCAGTGAGACCACAGATATTGGACAGGTGGAGGGAAAGACAATTGGAAGTGTGGTTACTGTGGCTTCAGTGCCTGTTTACTCTGGCCATAGCTAAAGTGTGGCCAAGGTTCCAAGTAGGAAGGGTGTTAGTGGTGCATGAAGGAGGCCTGCTGTCCATTCAAAACCTGATGCAGGTATCTCTTCCTGTGTCACTCAATGTATGTATAGGGCCATCATGGAGGCACAGGGATGTTCCCATAGGTGATCCAGAGAATTGCCTAGAGTTGTACATGTGGCATAGGCTGACATGTGTGACTGCCTCCACCATGTTGTCCATTCAATGGATCAGATGAATGACACATTGGAACGAGTGGTGTCTGTGATGGATCATCTGCTGGGTAGGAGACAGCATCCTTGTGTGAGTAGATCAATCCCATCATCTGCTGTTATCCAATGTGGCCATGCCTGATCATGCTCCCATAGTAGCACTACTTCCACTGCTCCATTAGTGGGTGACCTGTCCACACCTATATGTGGCAGACCATGGAGTCATGGTCCTGGGCATCCTCTTGAGGGGACCTCATCCAGCAGACATCAGTCATATCCAGGTGGCAGCAACACATCTGATCATGGGTGTGAAAGTGCCAGTGCAACTCTTAGCAGAACCAGTTCTCATGGTTGAGGATGCCAATGATGAATTGCTACCGCTACCATGCACAGTTCACATCTGTCTGACATACCAAAACATAGAACTAGCACAGAGCTTGGCTGTGTTCATGTGGACACTCACACACTAATTTCACCTGGAGGACCCCTACAGATACATACTCAGCAGTTACATTGTTCAGCTGTGCAGCTTAAAGCTCATTTTGTCTCAATGGCCATTTGTTGGTTTATCCAAATGTCTACCAGCTTCTCTTTCTTAATCACACACACACACACTCACTGACCTATTGGGTCAAGCAAGGATTCCTGCCCCCTCCGCACATACGCGCACATACCCACACACACACACACACAAACACACACACACACACACAAACACACACACACACACACACAAACACAACACCCTATGCAAGTGATGATAACTGTGTCATATCCCTGTTTTGTATCTTTTGGATTCAGGGATAAGCTTTGTGTCTGATGTTCAAGGTGCATAACTGCCTTATATATCTGCATTTGTGATGTTGAACTGGTAATTGTACCTTTAACTTATATAGGTCTTAGAAAGTTAAACAGTTGATAGAATCAACATTTTCCAACTTTATTATGAATGATCTTGCAATAGTTGTGAAGTCTGAAACTGAAATGTGCATCATTGCTTTCTAACTTCTCTCTTTAATGATTTTCCAGTACAAATGCATGGTGCTAAACTGAGGGCATGCAGTGACCATCACTAGTTTTGAGAAGTATAACTGTATGAATCTTTGATGCCTTAACCCTACTACTGAATAATGGATACATGTAAGTCAAATAATTCTCTACTGTCACATGTTAAGGTCATTTCTGTACAAATTTCCCACCTTTTACTTGTTTATACCGCCAAGTAACAAAATTCAGTGATATACCAATAATTTATATTATTACACAATACACTCCAGGTTCAACACTTACCTTGTAAATCCAGCAGTTGTCACAGTTTTAGTTCAGGGTTGACTCTGTCTGATGCAAGCAGTACACAACCAACACACAGGGAGGTAAAGATTGTGAGAGTTGCCTGGCATCAGTGTTACTATATGTATGTGCATAGAAGGAAGATTTTAGGCCCTTAGGTGGTGAGTGAGTGTGCTTTGCATTGCCTCTTAGCCAATGCAAGGCCATATTGAGCATGACTACACCTGACTACACCCACAGCAGCTGCTGGTTCCCCCTCTGGCTCCTCATCTGCATGTTGCTGTTGTGACCTTGGCATTGGTGGTGAGATGTGTGCTCCTTTCCCTTGTTGATCTGGCTGAAACTGTTTCCTCAGGGTGATGTCATGTAGAATGGCACATACTGTGAATATTTCAGTACATGTCCGTGTATTGTACTACAGGGCTCCCCCAGACATATCCAGGTACCGGAACCGCGACTTCAGCAGCTCAAACACACACTCTGTGATATTTCTGGTTTGAGCATGTGCTTCATTATAGCATTCTTCAGCAGATGTGTGCACATTTCTGATGGGTGTCATCAGTCACAGCTCCAGTGCATAACCTGCATCCCCCAGTAAATGACCCTGTGGGATACCCACCTAGGAACACCTGATATAACTGGGAGACATGCCAGATATGTGAGTCATGGTAACTTCCAGGCTTGCCAGCACATACATTCAAGATAATTCCCTTGGCATTGCACACAATTTTGCAGTTAATAGAGTGGAAACCCTATTTATGTAGAGCCATCCCTGTTCCCCGGGTGGTGTACTTCAGGGTAGTGTGCTACAAAACAGAACCACTGCACATTTCTGACCCTATCTTCAGGAGTATGGGGAAGATATATGTGGTCACTTGCATGTTGGAGCATAGCATTCATGAATTGATGGAGGATCCTGGATGCTGATGCTTGTGACAAAGGTACCTGTAGCTAAGATACTAAGGGTTACACATACCTTTGTCTCCACTTGGATGAGTTCCCCTTGATTTGTCCTTGGTCTGAGTTGAAGATGACAGAGGTTGCAGACTTCCTGTAGTGTGTCTCTATCCACCCTGTAGTGCTGTACAATTTCCACATCATGTAGGTTGTATTAAGTTACCGGGGGTCTGAAAACTCTTCTCTCTCAGCCTTGGTCTATTAGCAGCAGCAGCAACAGCAGCATAGATTTCAGCCTGCTGCAGATACACATGAATTAAAACAACAGCAGCCCCTAGCAGTGTTTCTGTGTAGACTATTTTCCATGGCTTTATTCCAATAGGTTTTGGAATTTGCAGGGAAAACCAGCACTGAGTCAATATGTTTGCTTTATAGCTTGTTGAACAGCTCCGTCATCTTGGATTGGTTGATTAGCACACAATTCAGCTGCATATGCTGCAATTTGCATGCCCCAATATTTATGTTGTTTGTCCAGTGCTGCACGGCTCTACAAACCATGTAGAGACATTTACTGAATCCAAAGTTGTGAGTTACCATGTAGGCTTTATTGAATCTGGCTGCTTGATTTAATCTAAAACTCATTTGATTGACATACATTTGATCAACTCTCATTTTACTGACAATTTCATACACACTAAATATATCTGCAAAACCCTTTTTGCAGGAGGACTTTTTCTCCCTGCACCCCCAAGTGTGGGAGGCTTCACCTCCATACCTCCTAGCATACATTTACTAACTGCATAGTCACACAAGCATGGAGAAAAAAGAATTATCCTTAAAAATTGAATAACTGCTGGCATACATCCTTTAACTTCGAGATATGGAGGAACAACATAACAGAGGGATTTATCACGGTAAAACTATTGATCAACACTAATTTGTTCTGCAATCATATCCTCCTAAACCACACCAGCAGTAATTTTCTATATCATTTCATACTTTTCAGTGTAATGCATATCGATCAAATGTAATGTTAATCGCATGAGTTTTCAGTTAAACGAACCACTCTTTGTCTTTGTTGATAAAGTGAACTAGCAATCGTATGAACATAATCCATATATTTATATGTATGTCTGCATCTAGCTATCTATCTATCTATCTATATAGATATTGGAAAAATAGCTGTTTTGCTGTATATATACTACATATTATGGTAAGAATGTGATAATTTGATGCCAGCATGTATAATCATTATATTATAATAATGAAATACAGTGATACCCTAGCCAAATGCAAATTTCATGAACGAGCTTTTATTAAAAGTAGAACTTATAGTCACAGTGATCAGAGACATTTATCTTACTTAGAGTAGGAGTTTGAAACTAAGTGCTTACACTCTCAGTCGACCTTTACCATAAAGAGCTGTACAGGTACCAGAAGGGATTGCTGTAAGTATTATGCATTTACTAAGAGAAGTACCAGAAACCTATTTATGGATTTATCTGCGGATTGCAAGAAAGATTAACCTGAGCTGAATCTAGGTCTGTGAGCTGCAAGGATTGTTGTGTTTGTTGTGTTCCATGGAGCAACATTAAACATGGGCTAGAAAACACAAAGCTGAGTTATACGTTGGCCACAGTTGTGTTAAGCAATAACTTCATTTAAACTGAAGAATGTGTCCTAAGTGTATTATAACAACTAGAAGATCTCTTTGGCTATTTATATTTGCTTATCAGAGTAGAGTATTGACCGGTACTGACCAATTCCAGGCTCAGCCCAGTGAAGAAGTACAGTACAATATGCAATCAAGCAGAGTGTAATGTACAATATATATACATTCGTTTTTAATGAAGTTCAGTCTTCAGTGAATTTTGAGAGATGAGAAGAGACTTGGAAATGAGACAGGTTAGGTGACACATCCTGTGCTGAAGGGCTGAAGCAGGAGCATTTGGCTTGGATGAAGAAGTACTTTTTGAGTTGAATTCTGGATTCAAAATAAGTTTTGATTTTTTTAATGTTATGGAGAGAGCTTGCCAAAGAATAGGTTCCTAAGAGGAGAAAGCATATGCAGTGCTGTGGGGTTTGATTCTAGTGGTAATGAGAGTTGGTGTGGCTTGTGAGTAGTCAGGTTGTATGAGGAGGTTTGATTGTGAAGTCAAGCTGCAAGGGGAGTAAATGTGTGGAGCTGGAGTAGTTTGTAGAGTTGGAATCCTAAAATTAGGTTAGATCTTTGTTTTATGGGTAGCCATTTAGCTGTTTCCCACATGATACAGAGAGATGAGTTTGTAATTATTTATTTATTTATTTTATATTTGTTTACCAGGATAGTCCGACTGGGCTGTTAACCCCTTTTCAGAGGAGCCCTGGGAGAAAAGCCCCACATTACAATCACACTTTACATTCAAACTTATCATATAAAATATACAGATATTTGAAATAAAATTTTAGTAAAATATATAAAAAAACAAGGAAGATTGCAATAATAGGTTAATTCACACATAGGCTGTACATACAAAAATTCACACTTAGCACAATATAATAGAGAAATACAATAATAAAGAGAATTAACAATACTAGACAGGTGTAAGTTAGTATAGTTTAAGAAGTTAATGATAGCATATTTGCTTATAAAGTAGACAAAGGGAGCATTAAAGGGTAGTATTAGATTATGTAGTGACAAAAGAAAAGCTATAACTCTGAGTTAGTGAGTAAAAGAGAGAATTAAAATGATTATCGGATAAAGAAAGAGTAAAAGATGAAGGTATCTTAGTAGGAATAGTTACTAAGTATTAGATGAGTCAGACAGAAATTAGAACTATAGATAGTATTAATAGATAGTATTAATATTAATCCGGGTTTAAGACAGGCGCAGAACCATGATTTGGATAGGTGAGAAGTGTTTTAAATATATGAGAGTTAGCAGTGGATAGTGTTGGCTGGGGGTCATGTTCCATAACCTGGAAATACTATTGGAACATAGAGAGTAACCATGGAAATTATTCAACCTGGTAACTTGTAGAAGAAGCTTATCAGAGGATCTGAATTGTTTTGTGCTGGACTCGGTTTTAAGTAGGCTATGTAGAGCTGGACATTTATCAGGCTGATATATTATCTTGTGGGCTATTACGTGTTGGGGAAATATAAAGAGATTGGGTAGTTCTAGCTAATTAAGTTGTTGGAATGCAATACAGTAATGTGTTTTGAATTGCAAATTGTTAGCAAACCTGGCAATTTTATTATAGCAAGCTTCAAAATTTTCTTCAGGTTAGTGAAAATAGCAGAGGCATATAGGAAGGGAGATAGCAAATGTCTCCTAGCGATAAATTGCCTGGATAAATCAGTAAGATAGCCAAGTTTAATGTGAACATTTTTAATGACAATTGCCATATGTTTGTTGAATTTCAAGTTGTTATCTATTGTGATGCCAAGACGTTTGGTATGAGGTACTGGTTTGATCATATTGTTATTTCAGGAGTTGATTTAGAAAGGTGTATGTTGGTTTGAGGGTTTGGGGTTTGTAAATAGCATTCATTTTGTTTTTTTGGGGTTAAGGATTAACTGTGAGCTGGCAAGCCAAGATTCTATATCAGTAAAAGAGAGTTTTTTTTTTTTGTGGAGTTCTGAGAGGGAGTGTCTTCACATATAAGAGCAGAGTCATCTGCAAATTATATATATATAGCTGAGTTAGTAGTGGAATAAAGCTTATTTATAAAAATATTAAATAAAAGAGGGCCTAAAATTGATCCCTGTGGTACACCAAGTGTAACAGGTAATGTAGGACAGAATTCATTGTATCGTTTTACTTCTTGTTGTCTATCTGATAAATAGTCATGGAACCAGTGGAGAACAGAGTGGCTTAACTTAAGAGACAAGAGTTTTTGTAAATGTTTTTGGTGGGAGACTGTATCAAAAGCATTGAACAAGTCAAGGAATATTGAGGAGACTACTTGACCATTGTTTGTAAAATGTTTGATTGTGCCTGTAAAATGTAATAGTGCTGTGGAGGTCTATAATAGAACACTGAATGTTTAATAGTTCGAATCACTAAAGGTCGACCTTTAATGATTGAACTATTAAAACACTGACTGTTCCTAAAAAATAATTAACAAAAAAAAAAAAAAAAAAAACTAAAGGGTGTAGGCGGGGTGGCAAGCCCGCCTGCACCCCCCACACCCCCTGCTACTTAAATATACCAACTCTGAGACCACACTACATTGAAGTAAATGGAAATCTCCCCTTACTGAGATTTCCGTTTATACATTCGATATTCTGAATGTTCGATATTGTCGTGCCAACGATATCAGATTCAATATTGTCAGCTTTTGAAAATAAAATATAGACCCATGCTGTGGTGGTGCTATGACTAGGTTGAAAGCCATGTTAGGTGTTAGTTAGGAGATTATTAGAGATAAGGTGATTCATGAGTTGAGAATGGATGCATTTTTCTAAGATCTTGGATAGGGGTGATAGAATTGCTATAGGTCTGTAATAAGTAAAGTTGGTGTTGATTCCCTCTTTGTGTAGTGGTATTCTGTATAAGTTTTCCAGATTCTGCATACACAGCTTTCATGTATGGAATTATTAGTTAGTATTGATATTGGATAGGCTATAGCTTCAGCTGCTAACTTATGGTAGTCAGCAGGAAGATTAACAGAAGCAAGGGTGGTAGGTGTTAGTTTATTAAGCAATCTTATTAAGCTTGGTGGAACTATTTTAGAACAAAAGTCCCCAGTTGAATAGTGAGGTTTAGAAGAGATTTTTAGTGGAGTAGTATTATTTGTTTTGGTAAGGTTTAGGATGAAGCTGGTGAAGTAGTTATTGAATTGGGTTACAATGTCAACTTGTGAATTTGTGGAAGATGGTGTTGGTGTGACAGATTGGCCTGGTTGTAATACCCAATTTATACTTGCCCAGATTGTGTAGGGTTATTTTGTTATTTCTATTGTGCTGCCATATAGTATGTTTTTTTTCTAATTTTTTACCTGTTTTTTAATCTGTTTCTAAGTTGTCAATAGTTATTTAGTGTAGTTGGGTTTTATTAGAATGATATTGTGGCCAGACCTTATCTCTGTTTTTGAGGAGAAGACTAGTCTCTTTTGTTAACCAAGGAGCATAGTTTACTTTAGTTTTTATGGTTCTTAGTGGTGCTTGACTATTAAGTATGTTCAGGAATGTATCATTAAAATATTCTACTACAATGTCAAGTGGTAGGGATGTAAGAAGGGAACAGTCACAGTGTTTTAAAGTTAGTATGAAGTTTTGAGAAGGGATTTTTTTTTTACATATTTGTTTGAATATTGTGATTTTTAGAAAAATGTGTATTTTGGTGAAGGAATTAAGTAGGTAGATGGTTGCTATTATGAAGACATCCTGATTGTCTAGCAGAAGAGGGTTAGTTAGTTAAGATCTAATCTAAAATTGAGTGTCTATTTGTCTTTTTATCTACTGTAGTTGGATATTTTATTAATTGGGAGAAGCCATGTAAATTAATGAAATTTGTGGGATTTTTAGAAGAACAGTTTGACCAATCTAGATTAAAGTCATTTATGATAATGGTTTCTTGAGAAAACCTAGCTGATATCCACTGTAGGATGTCTTTAGTTAATGTTGGGTCATTGCTGGGGATAATGTAAATTGCTATTATGATTATGAATGTTTGAGGATTTAGTTCCAGCCTAGAAAATAATAACTCTGCATTACTAAACTTCACTGGATGTGGGTCTAGGTAATTAAGTTGTAGTGAGTTTTTATACAGAATTGCTATGCCTCCACTCACTTATTAAGCCTGTCTAATCCAAGAATGTTATAACCTTGTGGAAGAATCTCATTAGTACATATTTTAGGTTTAAGTCACGTTTCTGTTAAGATGGCTATGTGTGGAGAGTAGAAGGAGAGGGATGCATGTAATTCATGTATTTTGTTTGAAAGATTCCTTAGATTTATATTTAGTAGAAGTAGGTCAGATTTTGTCTGGGAAAGATTAGTTAGTATAATTTTTGTGGGTGGTGTTATACTTGGTTGTAGTTGATTAACGTTG
This sequence comes from Protopterus annectens, assembly GCF_019279795.1. Taxonomy (NCBI): domain Eukaryota; kingdom Metazoa; phylum Chordata; order Ceratodontiformes; family Protopteridae; genus Protopterus; species Protopterus annectens. The sequence goes on from NC_056744.1 coordinate 175,727,805, forward strand.
GCTCCTGGGTTTGGGTGAATGTTGCCACAGATCATAAATGCAGGTAATATTTGTATCAATAGGTTAGGATAATTTAGAATGTGTTAAAAATGGACAGGGGTTCAATGGGTTTAGGAATCTATTTGTATTTGAAAATTGGACATTGGTGGTATTGAACAAGCTTGATGAAATGTGAAAGTGGGCTCTGGTGTTGTGTTGTAGTGTAGAGGTAGAGATGGTTGGAGAAGGATAGGATATATGAAGGTGCTGCTGGTAAGATGTATATCTGGAGGAAAGAAAAGTAGGATTAGGAATGTATTGTGAGTGAGAAGCATAGTAAGCAGGATAAGGGAGTGGAATATAGAAGTAGCAGGCGATGATGATAGTTGGATATGAGTGTAGAAAGTAAAGACAAGCAATGGAAAATAGGGAAGTTTCGATTGGGGGGAGTGGAACAGAGTGTGTATGTTTATAGTGTAAATAAAAGAGGAGTAAGTATAATGGATTGTACATTATACTGGATGTGAGATATATGGACAAAGAGGGTGGGAGGTATGTTTCAAAATACATGATTGGATGCTTGGATTGGCGAGTGTCTTGTTTCAGTTAAATCTACGAGTAGTGGGGGTAGGAGGGAATTCAGGGTAGGGTAGGGGAGTGGAGTGATCCTAAACGTAGTGAAGGTGAAGGAAGGGGGCTGAACCACATGAGGTGGCTGTCCAGAAAACAGACTGAAAAAAAAATCTCAAACAGAATTTGTTACACAAGTAATCCCCAGGTTAGTGCTTAGCACTGTTAATGTGAATCATCTTAATAATTATGGCTCAGTGAATGTTTAAATTATAATAAACAGTCCTAGAAAATATAGGTCACAGTTACAGACTTTGGGAGGAGAGGCAACCTAATCTATAGTGTCCAAATCAATGTGCAAATTAATACAATATACCAATTAAAATGTCCTGAGCTCTGCTAATGAGATGGTAAAGGATTTGTAATAGGACATACCGTGCAGGCTCTTTCACTTCTGCTGCTGATGCCGTAGGTCAGATGTTATTTAGTAAAAGCTGCATTTTCAGTACCAGAATAGAAGTGAAGAAAGTAGACATGGTGCAATAAAGGACTGAGTATAGTAATGAAGTGAATATTGTTGACAAAAGTGATGTTTTAGCACTGTCATAGTTAAATGATCTAGAAGTACTGCTACTACATATAGTGACTGAGAAATACACTATTATAACACTAGAATATTTTTTGTAAGAGAACAGCAGATGTAACTACAAATACTATGACAAAATCACTAAAATAGAGATACCAGCACAAGTAACTGCTGGCTGATAAATCAACAGTAAAATGATCAGCTCTAAAAAGAAAGCCATACCTGTATAGCTCTACAGAATTAACATGTGTAGTGTAAAATCAGCAGACAAATAAAATAGATTGCAAGTGTATATGTTACAACAGGGGACAGCAGACACTATAGTGCTTCCATCTGTTACATTTAAAGTGACAACTTTAGAATGGGATAGTCATCCTGAATGAAAATCATAAAGAGGCCATTTTGCATTGTAAAAACACTCTTAACACAATAAAACAGTCTTGTGAAAGATATCTTCTAATTACAAGTCAGAGTACAGAGAAACACAGAATTAACTTACATGGGGTGCACACTAGTATTGGTGATGCTAGATAACCTATTCTGCAGGGCGGCCGCGGTTGTGCAGCAGTTAGTATTGTTGACTCACAGCAAGAGGTTCTCCGGTTCGATCCTCGGCTGGGGTGCCTTCTGTGTGGAGTCTGCATGTCCTCCCTGTGGTTGCCTGGGTTTCCTCCGGGTGCTCTGGTTTCCTCCCAAAGACATGCTGTAGGTGGATTGGACACCCTAAACAGACCCTAGGCGTAAGTGTGTGTGCCTTCTGTGGAAGGTTGGGTGCCGAGCTGGCAACTCAACACTGTAAAACTCTACTGCCAATCATGAGTGGACAGGTGATCCGCTGTGGCGACCCCTAACTGTGAAAAGCCAGAAGAAGAAGATACTCTATTCTGCAGAATTTGAAAATAGTGCCCTTTTCATCCCCAAGATTAATAAACTTGGGTTGGACGCAGAAAGCAGGAGGAGCTCAAGTTAATGAAGACCAAACTAGGTAAGAGTGGCTAGCACAGGTTGAACAAAAACTGCACAAGGTGGCTGCCCAAAAAAGACAAAAAAAAAAAATTGGCAAACAGAATTTGTTACGCAAGCATTCCCCAAGTTAGTGCTCAACACTGTTGATGTGAATCCTCTTAATAATTATGCTAAAGTGAATGCTTAAATTATAATAAACAGTCCTAGAAAATATAGGTCAGGGTTACATGCTTTGGGAGGATGGGAGGAGGGGCAACTTAATCTATAGCATCTGAACCAGTGTGCACATTAATGCAATATACAAATTAAAATGTCTTGAGCTCTGCTAATGAGATGGTAAAAGGTTCATAATAGGACATGCAGTGCAGGCTCTTTCAAGGCTGCTGCTGATGCCTTGGGTGGAATGTTATTTAGTAGAAAATGCACTTTCAGTACCAAAATAGAAGTGAAGAAAGTAAACACAGTGCAGCAATGTATTTCTTGGTGACAGAAGCAAACATTGGGATCCCAAATTGAGGAAAAGTACTCCATTGCCAAAGGTTGCTTTGGCTGCTTGGAATAGAAAAGGGGAGATTGTTTGGCCCTGAAGAGGAGGAAGTTTATTTTAGCTCTCATTTTGACTATGTGGAAATGGAAGTTTAGTGACTGCTAAAGCCATAGACCTAAGTATTTGAAGGTTGTGGTTGTCTGTATGGAATGGCTGTATAGGTCAAAAATAATTAATGACTCAAGTGTATGGTGAATTTCCTGTAGAATTTGAAAGGGTATAGTTTTGGTTTTGGGTTGGTTGAGAAGTAGTTTATGGTTTGCGGTTTATGAGCATCTGGTGGAGCTCATGTAATCTGAATGGAGTTGGCACTGACCATTTGTATGAGAGTGATCTGATCAGTAAATGACCATGTCATTAGCATAGAGGATAAGTGGAAGATGGAGGAGGTCACAAGGAAGTTTTTCTTAATGAATGTAGATAACAGGAGGTAGGGCAAGTGGTGCACCTTTGGTAATAAGCGTAGATTGTGATTGTGAGGATCTTATTTTAACTCTGAACTGTCTGTCACTGAGAAAGTTTTTAAACTAGGAAGTGGCATGTAGACTGATACCAATCTCAGTTAGTTTTTTTGGAGGAGATAGTGGTTGATGAGGTCAAATACTTTTTGTCAGGGATATAAATAGGGTGCCTCTAAGTCAACCACTATCAGAGTTTAGAAGAATGTCATCATTTAGGGACCAAAGTGCTGACATAGTACTTTATCTAGGCTAGAATCCATGTTGTTTGGAGGAGAACAGATGGTATGAATGGATACAGAGGAAGAGTTGGGTATAGACTATTTTTCAAGAAGTTTGCCCAGAATTGGGAGGATGGATACTGGACAGAAGTGAGACATTTCTTTTGGACTGGTTTGCTTTGGAAAAGTTAAATTAGAGCAGTTTTCCAAATATGTAGCATGATGTTTTGTGCAAGACATAGATTATATATGTGGATGAGATTAAGAAATACATGTTCTGCAATGATATATGATTCAAATGTTTATGTTGTCAGATACAGGAGGGGTGTGAGTGAAAATATTTTCAAGTAGAATAGCGACTTCTTTGGAATATATGCATTCAAAGTGGAAAAGGGGAATGAATGGTGTATGTGTGGGCAATGCATGAGCTGTGGGAGGTATGGAGTTTATTGATGGAGATTTCTAGATATTTAAGGAAATCATCTGGAGAATGTTTTGCTGTACCACATTGAATGGTGTTTGCGAACAGGGTATCATGAGGAGGTTTGCTTCCTCTAAGTAGGTTAATCTTTTTGCAGAAGTCCTTGGAAGAATGTAAGAGGGTAATTTGTTTCTTTGGATTGTTCATTTGTGCATTCTGATGGACTTCTTGGCTAGCTTATGCAAACTTTAAAGGAAGTGGGTTGTCAGTTGTGGGGTCCTGTTTCCATTTTTGCCATGCTTCATCCTTTAGAGTTAAAAGATGTGTGAGCTCAGCTGATAGCCATTCAAGTTTTGGTGGTTTTATAAAGCCTGTGGATAAGTAGAAAGAATTTGTCTTGCAGCTAGAGTGGAAAGTTGCTTAGGCTTAGAGATGCTGTGTTAGAGTCATATTAGGAAAGTGATTGTTCCAGTTGTGGACTGTGAGAAAGATTTTGAGTTTGTCTACAGTTATGTTATTCAGGGATCTGAAGGCTTTTAATACTGGTGGTAGTTTTGTGGGATGGTTGACATTTGTAAATGTGATTTGGCAGTGGTGACTTAGTAATGGTGGCAGAATGTTTATGTTGGTGATGCAGTTTGGCATGTTTGTTCTAATCAGATCAAGTGTGGAGAGTTTGGAGGACCTGAGGTTAGGTTTTGCTAGCTGCTTTATGAGTTGAAGAAGAGAAAGGCCTTCTAGAAAAGTACCCATGTCAGATAAAAGTGGGCTAAAATAATTAAAACTGAAGTCACCTAGAAAGATAATTAAGATTGAAGTCACCTAGAATAATTATTTTATTATTTTTGGACAGTTATTAAGCATGTTAGTGATGAGTGATTTGAAATTATTTAGGAGAACAGGGGTGGAAGATAAGTTGCAGTGATCAGCAATGGTTTGCCTCTGAGAGCTGGAAATTTTAGCTAGGACCAGAATCTGAGGAGGAGTTTCCTTGGGCAATGACTTTTGAGTTTAGGTTATTTCTGTACAAAATTAGAGAGCCTCTACCTGATAGGTTGCCTGGTCTGGCACCACAGACATACTTTTACGTTAGGAAGTGTTGGAAGTTGGAAAGGGTCTTTTCTGACCCAGGATTCTATGACTGCTAGAATACCTTGCCTGGAATGGGAAATAAAAGCACTTGTGTGGTCTAGCTTGTTTCTGATGTTATGTGTATTGAGGCAGGCATAGGTCAGTGAAGGGGCTGAGAAGTTTTGATGTTGTAGAAAGGGAGCTGTGTCTGGGTTCAATGTCACTCTTAAGAAGGAGTATAAGGATAATGGAGGATAGTCTGAATGAGGTCTTTTGTGTTTTTAGGTAGAGAAAAGTGTTTCTGAGTCTTAATAATCATACAGATGACTTATCCTGACAGTGATGAGCTGGGCTGTAGGTTTGGTCTGATTGCTGGGTGAGTTGTGGTAGTGGTTTGTTGTTGAGGAAATTATGGAAGTAGGGGTAATACATAGTGATATGATGATTGTTTTGTAAGTGTTTTATGAAGATGTTTGTCATTATATAGATTAAATATATCTAAGTATGTGTGTGTGTATTAGAATATCAACTAATAGTAAATACTCAAAAGAGTGTTCAAGAAAAGATAATTCTAAAAAGAACAAACACCAAAAACAATAAAAAATGACAGTATTTTTTGCAGTAGGGCTGCAACTTCAAGATCACACTACAGCAAGAAAGGGCAAATCCCCAGGTACTGCTGTACAGAAGTGCTGCACAAAGAACTGCTGTCAGACAGAAAAACAGCACAAAAGAGTGTTTGATCATATTAATTGTATCCATATATACGTGCATCTACATACACAGACACACACACACACACACACACACACACACACACACACACACACACACACACACACATAATTGTGTGTATATATATATATATATATATATATATATATATATATATATATATATATATATATATATATATATATATATGTGTATATAGGTTAGCGTTAGAACATTGAACGTTCAAAACATCGACACACGGAAACCCGGGTCCAAAACATCGACATGTAATTTCTCCGAAAAATCAATATATCGATGTACAAATGCTCGACACCCAAATAATTGACAGTGGAACACCAACACATGCAAAATGCCAATCTGCATTGAACGGTCCAAGTAACTCGGCAACATAAGCATAAAACAAACTAACACATAGCGGTGTATGCAAATAGAATGGAACAACTGACAGCACAAATTCAAACAACTTATAGTCATTTGCAACTGAAAATCAAAAATAATATAGTTCTTTTGTAAACCCGATGTTTAAACTATACAATTAACATCATGCAGTGGTACGTCCTCTGCTTGTACAGACCAAGAGAGAGATTACATTTGCTGTCAGTAGCTACAACTGAATATGTGGAACAGCATAACAGCATATGCATCACACTCACATTTGATCCTTCATAAATCTCTCCAATTATACCCGGTCCTGCTAAATCCACATCTGACATTCTGCTTGCTTGCATAACTTGCTCCGAATCAGTGTTGGTTGCTTGAGTTTGCTCAACACTTCCCAGACACACTATTTCTCCTCTCACACTTCAGCATGTCTACTCGCCCATGTTTTAAATTGAGTGTCGAACATTTGCAGGTTGACCAATTACACTGTCGGAGAAGTGACGTGTCGATGTTTTGGACCCGGGTTTCCATGTGTCGATGTTTCAAACATTTGATGTTCTAACGGTAACCTATATATATATATATATATATATATATATATATATATATATATATATATGTATGTGTCCCTTTCTAAAACCTGAAAGCTCACTTACCAGACTTTCAAAAGACAGAGACGAAAAAAACTGAAACTCCAGAAGACGGACCACTCAGAACACAGACATTTCACTTCAGGTAAGTAACCACTTGGCCAGCATGTTGACCTTTGCCTCTTACCTCCACGATAGTGCAATCTCAGAGTCGGTATATTTATTTAGGGGGAGGTGTGGATTTTCTTTGCTTCAGTTTTACTTTGTTTGCCAGGTTGACCAAGCAGTTACTTATCTGTAGTGAAATGTCAGTGTTCTGAGTGGTCAGTCTTCTTGAGTTTTGTTTTTTTGTCTCAGTCTTTTGAAGGTTGGGTAAGTTAGCTTTCGGGCTTGTGCATTTCACTTTTGCATCTAGAAATGTCTGAAGTGAAATTAGCTGCACAGCTAACTAAACTAAGAACTATGAGGGCTACTGTATTCTTAAGATTTGTACTACATATTAGAAGTTGTTTTAAATACCAAGCTTCATGTAACAATTATGTAAAAATGCACCAGTTACTTCATTAATTTTGTGTTGGCAGAAATGCTTTGATGAAAGACTCTTGTTTTGGCTGTTTTTACTTCCTACAACCAGTTGATGTAGTGGTCGTTTAACTAACTAGTCATTAATTTCATCTGTCAAGGGTCTTCGTCTGAGTTTTCATTCCCCACAGTAAACAAAGCAGTCAATCTTTTCCTTTGTTTGTCTTGAATGAAAAGTTTGTGAAATTGAATAATGAGTAAAGTGGAGCAACTATTTCAGGGCATTGCTTGTGCCACCAAAGTATGGGGAGATAGTTAACCCCATCACCCAGCCAAGGCCTGCACAATCTCTTAGAACCTCTCAGTCATGAGTCAGTTGTTTCAATAAAAGCACATAGTAAAGTTTTGGTTAGACACAGAGTGTCTCAAAAATAAAGAAATTATGTCAGAAATCCTTGTAATAGGCAGATTTAAGAGGACGTTACCAGATACTGTCAAACACAGTTAAGTTAGGCTGAGCATCAAAATGTAGATAGTCCTGCAACATTGGTAAAAAGTTTGCTGGATCATGAAAATACTTTTAAGGAGACATCTAGTAAATTGACTGACAAAGCTGGAACTAAATTGAAGAGGATCCTGTTAGCTATCTGATTATTTAAATGTAGGAGACAAAAGTATATCACAAAATACTGTGGGCTGGGTAAGTTTTAATTCCCCATTAAAACAACTAAAGATGTAGGAGTACTGAGGTGATCATGTGTGAACAGGCCATTACTAGGTTAGTGACAACTGGGTTTTGCTATTGCACCATGACATTGTTAATAAAACGCACAGTTAGAAAGGATGGGCAGGAATGCCATGAGCTCTTAGATTCTGGCAGTATGATCACTTTGGTGAAAGCCCATTACCTATGTAAGCAAAAATCCCGCACCTCAAGCTCAGTAGATGGAGTGCGCATGCATGGAGAAAGGAGTTGTTACCCAGTCATCTAAGTGGAAAGTCAAATTCAATTCCAAAAAATCCTCCACTCAGTGGCTGGTTTATACTATCTGACCCATCATAAAAGAACTTTAGAGGATTTTCCCTTCTTTAAAATCCTACAGAGAGAGTGCGATGAGATCAACACAAAGGTGCTGGTCACTGATCCCCACTACAGGCACTAGGAGGAGAACCTCCATAGCTTTACATGGCACACATACTCAGACTACCCCAAAGACAAACTACAATAGAACGTCCACACAGCCCACAGTACCTGTAAGTGGCCCACGGAAGACTAAGGTCTGGATAACCATTTCCAGAGATACAGAATATCCTAGTAGACATAGGAGAAGGTGGACAGATATGAATGCGACAGAGTCTCCGATGCTCAGTAATGGGGAACTGCACAAGAAGATGAAGAAGCAAAATAAAAGGAGGAATTCCAGATACCCAAGAAAACTGAGAAACTAGAGAGTGTTAGGAACAAGACAAACTTAAATCTAATGAAAAAAAGTTTCTGATTTAGGGAAAAGCAGAGAATAGTGTTTGGAGCATCGGAATGAACTATCCTTCCCTAGAGTGGATTGTGGCACAGAGGACATGCTGCCCATTGTAGTAGTAGAAGAAGCTGAGCCTTTGAACTCTTGAGTTATGACTGGAAAGAAGGTCCTCATTTGCCTGCATTCCTAACAAATCACCTAAACTTTAAGAGCGACTCAGTGGCAGGAAGATACCTTAAGCAATGCCCCACAAAATGCACCAGGGGTAGTGGGGTAGGATTTCTCTGTGGAGACACCGACAGCTTAACCCTATATGAACTGCAGAATGATCTAATATAGCTAAGGAAAAGGAAGACATTGCAAGATGGCTGCTGATCTCCAAACCCTTCAAGACCATCATAATGAAAATGCCCAATAACTCATGTGTTAGGAAGCTAACTTAAACAAGGACAATACAAAGGCAAGAATCCTAGCCCAAATTCATTGACCATCAATAATGAAATAAATAGACAGGTTTCTATGCTAGGTGTCCCAAGTGTTAAACTCAGCAACAAATCCATGATTTAAAAAATCCCCTGGCACTAATACCTACGTCTGTGATGCCCTTTAACAGTATAGCCATAGACCAAGTAGGTCCCTTAATTAGGTCCAGTAATGGGTATCAGTACATAATGATGATCTTTCATTTTTTTTTTTATTTCATTTCTTAATGCCATTCCTCCAGTAGGGTTGCCAACCATCCAGCATTTGACTGGACAGTCCAGGAATTTACAATCACCATTCAGTGTGTCCAGGTTATGATAAGATTTGTCCAGGAAATTGGTCCTATATTATCATAATTAATGTTATTGTACATTCATTCCTAACATACCAACGGAATCATATTCCATAATCCTGTAATTCTGATCAGTACTGTCTTCCAAGTTAATGCAAGTTGTGCAACTTGGATGGCAGGAAATATTAATCAAAATTTAAACAAATTAAAAATTTTTGCATGAAATGCAGTTCAATAGTTTTAGTGGTTTTCGAAATTGATAGGTAGAAACCACAGTCAATTTTTTTTACATTCCTTGAGACTTTTGACCTGCAGCTGATGATGGTTGCTAAGTAATGTCTATTTATAATCTTAGCTGGTTACAGATGTTTGTTTGTCTACTTGTCGCTATATGCTAGTTTTGTCTACTTGTCGCTATATGCTAGTACCCGTTAATTATAGCATAGTGTTCAAAATTTAGTAATAGTAACAAATCTGAATCATTTGATTTGGATAATTCTGACTCACATAAAATGGGCACTCCTAAGAGAAAGAAGAGAAGGGTGTGTGTTTTCAAGCAAGAGTGGAACAGTGAGGATTTTTCATGGTTATCAAAAATTGATGATCACACGGGAAACTGCACAATCTGTTGACAGTCCTTTACTATCAAATACGAGGAGAAGAAGGCCATAACAACACATGCTGAGTCATCCAAGCACAAGAATATAGTAATGCCACAAAAGCAGTCTCATACAATTTCTGTATTTTTTGTTCAAAAAAAATACACCAGAAGAAGACAGTGTTTTTGCAGTATAATTAGCCACTACATATCATGGTACTATGCATCACCACAGCTACAATTGTCAGGACTGTCACAACAAGCTTCTGTCAAAATGATTCCCTGATTCAACCATAGCTTCTAAAATTTCATGTGGCCGTACAAAAGCAGCAAGATACATTGAAAACATAATGGGTCCAAAAGCACAGGAATTTTGTGTTAATGCTGTTAAATCTGCTTGTTATTTTGGAACTGGATCAGATGTTTCAAACAAAGGCAGTAAGAAGTTATTTCCATTGACCATTCGCTACTTCTCAAGAAATGAAAGTGTGAAGAATGGACTCATGAATTTTTATCAAGATAATGATAAAACCAGTACAACAATTGCCAATAGAATTAACAGTATTAATGCAGCTAACAGCCTGTGTTTAGATTTGGTCACCTCACACAGTGCAAACTATGCATCCATAAACTTCAGAAAACATGTCAGTATTTCAGAAGTTGCATGTTGCGAACAAAAATTTAATACAAGCAAATTGCAAATGTCATATCCTCGACAACTGTGTGAAGTTTGGCTTAAAGGCATTCAGTTTTGATGTTGAATCATTTGTTATCAAAACTTAAACTTAATTCTCAACATCAGCCAAAACATCTGATGAATGTAAGGAATTATTCAACTTTTTGCAAATGGAATACTACAAACTGTTATGCCATGTGCCTACACATTGGTTAAGCCTGCTGCCTGCTATTCACAGATAGTTGTTATTAAATTGGCCATCACTAAAGTCTTACTTTACATCTCAAGGTTAAGACAAAGTTGCAGCATTACTATGGGATGGGTTTTCTTGCGACAGTGATAATATTCTAGCTCAGTGTTCGCAATATATGATCCACAATGTTATGACTGTTTTTGATGATGTCGTCTGATGCTTGGAGTCAAATGCAACTACAGCTGCTAAATTGCTTGCCATTATAGAAAGTGTGAAGTGCAAGCTGCAAGAATGTCAAGGTAACAAATTATATGGTTCTTTGGCCTATCAACTACTACATTTTGATGCTGCAACTGCAGAAGTTAAACATAAATCTGAACAGAAGGCAACCCATTTTTTGATCGCTGTTTGTCATATGATAAATCCATTTTCAAGCATTATACTGTTCTTATGTTAGACAATGACATCCAGTGGCAGGATATGTTGACAATACCTGAACATATTAAAGGTATAACTGTTGATTCTGACAACTTGCATGAAGAATTTTGCATTCTTTGAAAAGTTAGAATTGACATTGTACAGTCAACAACACAGGTCGGTGATAGGTGGGTAAAGTTTTTTAGTGTATTGTCTCCAAATGACATTCAACTGCTTCATATTATTTCATACGTTCTTACAATCCCAGTATTAAATGCTTTCTGTGAGAAAGTTTTCAGCATAATGAATGAACTTTGGTCCGACTGTAGAAACAGACTAAGCACAGATTTGGTGAAAGCAGAGTTAATGGTGAAAATAAATTTCAGCATGTCATGCAGTGATTTCTGAGTTTATTCACAATGATCACCATTTACTGAAAACTGCCTCTTCTCAACAAAAGTACAAACTTAAACAATAATGATTAATGATTATGCATTTGCATGAACACTGGACATTGAATTTGAATCATTTACTGGTGATTGATGGTACTTAACACAATTTAGGTTAATCATTTGTGTTGACTAGTCAAAAACTGCTGTAAGCCTGTAATCTGTAGAATGTAAAATTTAAGTAACATTTTTGTTAAACTCATGCACAATTGCCATTTAGTGTTATAATATTTGACTATGTATAAGTCAATAGCACTAGGTCAAACCAGCAAAGCAGTCAAAATCCTCTAATGTCCTATTCGTAAAGCATTTCAGTACCCTCTATTTTAATGAGCATAAACAACCTGTGGGGTTCAGTATGACAACCTGACTGGCCATCATGAGAAATGGATGATAGTGGCCATCAAACTTCCAGGAATGGCAAATTCCACAGTTGGCAACCATATCCACCCAATTAAAGCCAACTCAAAGACTATTACTTAGACTATTATTCTCCAACGTGTGTATACATGAGGAAATTTTGCCAGAACAAAGGCATCTCTGCCAAAGCTTTCAGGAATAACAATGTATAACTTCTATCTGCCATCTTCAAACTGATGGCTTAGTGGAAAGGTTCAATAAAAGCTTAAAGCTTGTGATAAGAAAGGTTGCAGAGGCTTATAGAAAGAAAGGGACCACTGCCCTATCTAATGTTTTCAGACAAAGAGTTATACCAACCATCCACAAAATTCAGTCCCTTTCAGCTGTTGCATGGCAAACACTACAGAAGATTAATTGATATTATGAGAGAAACCCTTTTAGGATTGTACTGAAACATTATGAAACTTCTCAAGAGTTAATGAGAGTAATAATGCCCATTGTTTTGGGGCACATAACGAGAGCTTAATCTAATTAGCATGGAGTGTACAACAGGAACATTTAAAACAAGAAAGTCCTAGTAGGTGATATGGTCTTAGCTTTGTTTCCAACTAGTGAGAGTAAGTTCCTGGCTGAACAGCAGGGATCCTATGAAGTCATTGAGGAACTTAGCAAAGCAAACTGTAAAGGAGAACAAATAGGGAAAACTTTCTAAAACATGGAATGGGTCCCTGATAACCATGGTAAGTGTAGAACCTGAGGTAGTAAGTCATGAATAGGAGAAAAAAGACATTGCTGTCTATTCGTCAGGTAATAGTGGATGACACATTCTGTACATACTTGAAGAAAGATGTTCTGGAATTTCTCTTAAGAAATAGAGTAATACATATTGAACTGCTGGGGTGAACCTTCCCTGTTAGACAACATATGATTGTGGCATTTCTGCTCTGTTTACCGTGTGTGAGCATGACAAGTCCAGATGCTCATAAGAAATTAATACAGCTAGGCAAAAGATCATGTCTGTTAAATTAGGTCACCTAAGGAAGAGCATGCAGGGCCAAAATTATGACATAAATGGCCATGGAAGGACAGTACATTCAATTTGATGTAATTCAAATTAGGTTTGAAATATTTTTAATATTAACTTAAACTGTTTAGAGTCATTTCTCTGTGAACAAAATTTGAGTGAGTTTATGGTGAAGGGAGGAGTTGCCTGTGGCAATGCGATACATGAGCCAACTACCACAAGAAAGTGCCAGCCTACACTCACAGTAGAAAGGCATGCAAATTAGTCAATAATGAGATATTTCTTTATTGTGGCTAACATATCTCTGACTCACAAATTTCCTCCAAATTTATAGCCTGTTTTATCGAGAGCTATTAGGCTGTTTACAAATCCTTAGGATTCATTTTTAATTCACACAGGAATTAGTTCACTAATAAACATTAATAATTTAAAGTACAACTGTCTTACCACTTCTTCTTCTGGCTTTGCCCAGTGAGGGGTCGCCACAGCTGATCACCTGTCTGCTCATGATTGGCAGTGGAGTTTTATGGTGTCAAGTTGCCAGCCTGGCACCCAGGCTTCCACAGAAGGCACACACTCACACCTAGGACCAATTTAGAGTGTCTAATCCACCTACAGCATGAGTTTTGGGAGGAACCCCATACAACCACAGGGAGGACATTCAGACTCCACACATAAGGCTCCCCAGCCACGGATCGAAACAGAGAACCTCTTGCTGTGAGGCAGCAACGCTAACTGCTGCACCACCACAGCTGCCCTACAACTCTTACCACAATGTTCTAAAACGATATTGAGGATCCTCCGAGAAATTATTCCATTTATTGCAATAAAAAATTATGTGTTGGCAATTTGCCTTTTACATTTTGACACATTTCAAGCAACTATATATATCTCTAGCAGCATGAAACATTTTTATGAGTATGTATAAATACTTCATGAATATAGTTCAAAGTAAACATTTTTCCAAGATAAACCTGATGAGGAACATATTTTGTTTTCCTTCTTACATTTTCTGTTCCTTTAACTTCACAAAAATTCAATTGATGTAGGTAGTTCTACTAATTAGATTTAATTTTAAAAGGTTTGTATAATCCAGATACACAGTTGTTAATATTTGTACTACCTTTAATTAAAACATAATTTGGCAAGGGAGGAAATGTTCCTCTAATCGCTTCATGTATAAGTGAAATATTTTCTAATACTCAGTTTAATAGAATCCAGTCTGAAAATTCCAGTTTAAATGTGTGTATAATATTACCAGTAGACATGACCGAAATCCAGTCTAGATAATTGAATAATTATATATCGCTTTCCTTTAAAGTCCTGTTTTTTTCAAAATTTGTATTCCTTATCAATCCAGAAGTGAATGTTATGGAAAAAATATTAAAGTTTCTGTTAATTAAAGAGGAGTTTCTGAGCACATGCCAATAATTCAGAAAAAGTGCAGCCATGGGTGATCATGGCCAGCCCTCCTCTGTTTGCTGTGTGCACAATAAGTCCAGATGCTGATTAGAAATTAATGCAGCTGGGCAAGAGTTCATGAACATCAGATCATTAAATATCTTTAGCATGGCTACAAATCAGGCTGCAGGAAGAGGGAGTCAGACTGTGGTGCAGTCACGAGGTAGTATGTAGATCAGTAGTACTCATTTATAATGGTGCACCTCAGTGGTGCCGTGTATAATCTCACAGGCACAGTAGCAGCAACAAGATGAAGTTATGTGGCAGCTGTAAAGGGCCATGAAACTTGGTTGCTGATCTATATTTTGACCAAATTAAGGGCTGGAAATGGGATGATAGGAAAGTGGTAAAAAGGAAGAAGCAAGAGGAAGGTAGAATATAATTTAAGAATTAAGGAATGAGCAGGATGGAGGTGGGGAAAGAGAATTTTTTGAGTCATTCACCCATTTTATGTATATGAAGAGAAGGTAAGTTGGGGAAAGTAGTAAGGGAAAAAAACAGAAGGTAAGAGGATTAGGGTAAGTAGCAGTGATGCACAAATGAACATAGAAATCAGATAAAACTGATAGGGGAAGTGCAGACACAATTAAGGGAAAGGGTGATAATGGAGAAGCAAACATCAGACACATGGGTAAGGACAACAGTGATGGGCAGTACTGGACAACAAACAGGGAACAACATAGACACAAAAAGGAGGGGAACACCAGGATATGGGATAGAATAGGGTGTGCAGTTGCCCTCACTACCAGCTTTGACACAGTTGGAGTTTATTCCACATTCTCCACTCCCTCACCATTGTGCCATGTCTCTGATGCTAATGCCAATGCAGGGCATGGACACAACTCCACAAGTAATGAAAGGAAGGTCTCAAAATGGGAAATTCAGAGATCCAGCCACATATCAATAATGTCCCCCACAATCTACTCCCACTGTTCACAGTTGAAGCATGTCAACTTCACTATTGCTGCTTTATGCAGGTACTACTGCAGCACCTGCTTGAGCAGTGGCAACTACTGATGCTCCTGGAGAAATGGAGATGACAGCAACATCAAGTGTCAAGGCTGTCTTCGGTGTTGGCAGCTGTATCGTAGTAGCGACTAGTAGTGAGGCAACAAGTTTGGGTGGCAGCAGAGGGTGCTGGTTCTATGATGCTACATATAAATGTAAAAGAAATGAAGAGAAACAAAATAAAATAGAAACGTGTATATAATGGAAAGGATAGCAAGAAAGGGGTGGAGGAGAGAAAAGTTCAAATACAGTGAAAAAAATGAAGGTAAAACATCTTAATGTGTACTATGATGCACAGACCATGAAACAGCTGCCCTACTGCAACACTGATGTGCCAGTAACAACCCCTTTGGGACTTGAACCCACAACCTTCATAGCACTGCATTTTTATACTCAGCTACATCAGCAGTCTGAGAGAAACTTGTAAGTATGCACACACTAATGGTTTGTGTCACACACTTGCAGAATGACACTGGCCCTCCACTCTCTAGGCTAGACAAAGATGGTATGGCGGTGTGTCATTTTTCAGGGGCCAGGATCTCTGATATCTCAAGGAGCTTAAGACCCTTACACATCACAAATATGACTATGACAGGGCATTGGTGGTTTGAGTTGGTGTGAATGACTTGGTAAACAAAACCTTGAGATATGAAGGAGGCATGTCAGATCTCTCCATTCATGTCATAAATGTAGGCAAGACACTGGTCCTGAGTGGAATCCTTCCTTCTCCAAACATGAATACTAGATACAACAATTAGCTAAATAGTTGGCATCATTCCAGGGAAATGCAGAATGTGTTGACATGGGACAAGATGCTTGACAGTCCTACTTGCTTTGCTAGGATGGTCTGCACCAATGTTTCCAATGCTTCTGCATACTGGCTAAAGGCTTTGCTGACCCATGATACTTTTTTGGGTAGAGAACAGATGATGGACCATACAACATAACTAACAACCCAAATCCAAAACAGGACTATATTAAAGTAGCTCTACTCAACGCCAAGTGTCCTAACAACAAAATGCCCAATCTCAAAGCTCTTCTGGATTTGTAGTGCACCTATATCGGTGTAATAAGAGAAACTTGGTTTAAATGCTCAAAAAGCATTCCCTACATATGTGGGTTTTGCACCTACCATGCACTTTGACATGATGACAGCTGTGGTGGCATCTCCATTTTTGTTAGGGACAACATCAATTCTAGGCAGCTCCCAGGGATCCACAAACAAGAGCTCACTGAGGTCCAAATCACACAAACAAAACTAGCTCTTAGGTTATACCCTGTTACTGAACATTGTCTACGTCCCTTGAGATTAATGTGATTTCTCCATGATGTGATTGATAAACTCCCTAAAAAAACTCCATTATTTTGGGAGACATTAACTACCTACCGTAAACTGGAACTCTTAGACCTCAAACATAGTATGCACACAAAAGATCCTAGACTTCATGAAGAAAAGCTCCCTGGAACAGATTGTTAACAAACATACTAGAGGGCAAATACTCTAGAACTGGTACTTATAAATAAAAGTTTTTTCATGTACTATGTTTCTGGTATCTCCTTGCCCATTTAAGTCAGATCATAAAATAGTGACCTTCACTTTTAGAATCTCCAACTAACCTCTGACTTTAAGGATTTCAGACATGCAGATCTCGATACATTTTAAAATAAAGTTTCATGATTAACTTATTCCATCAAAAACCCAGACATCATCTCAGCAGGAAACTCTATGCCCACTTACACAAGTGTATAGAATTAAGAGAAATGACCAGATCTGAATATAATAGCATGTTTAAAAGCAAACCACACTGGTGGTCCAAGGACATAAATAAACTCTACAATAAAAGAGAAAAAAACTCCTTAAAGTATTTAGCAAATTGAAACACTCAGATCAAGGATCTACCCATCCATCCCCAAACCTTTTTTTCCATTTTGTGCATGGGGTCTGGGTGTCACTTCAGTAGTGACAATCATCTTGAGCAAGGGTTTACCCATGAGGCTAGCCCTGCTGTGGTAGTTCATCCATACTACTAACTCACACACACACACCTATGGCCAATTTAGAGTGTCTAATTCACCTACTGCATGTGTTTGGAATGAGGGAGGAAACCAGAGTACCTGGAGGAAACCACATGACTGTGCGGACTCCACACAGAAGGCCTTGAGCCAAGGTTTACACAGCCAGGTGGCTAGCCCTGCTATGGTAGTTCATCTGTGCCACTCACTTACACACATGCTTGTGGCCATTTTAGTGTTCAGTTCACCTACTGCATGTCTTTGGAATGTGAGAGGAAACCAGAGCACCTAAAAGAAACGTACACAACTGTGCAGACTCCAGACAGAAGACCTTGAGCCAAGGTTTACACCACCAGTTGGCTAGACCTACCATGGTGTTCATCCATACCACTCACTCACACATGCACCTATGGCTAATTTAGAGTGTCCAATTCACCTACTGTATGTCTTTAGAATATAGGAGGAAACCGGAGGACCTGGAGGAAACCTGTATGACTGTGCAGACTCCACACAAAAAGCACCTCGACCAAAAATCGAACCAGAGCACCTCTTGCAGTGAGGTGACAATGGTAACTGCTGCATGACTGCAGTCACCCCAAATCAAGGATACCATTAGAAAATTCACTGAAATTTTAAAAGGAACTATTAGCAATATGATGGCAGTCCATGAACTGAGGTTGGCATCTGAAGCTAAAATAACTACAAATCATTCTATAGTTATAGAGGATTTAGTGAAATAATTTACATGTTGTAGAGATTCTGTGCAAGAAATTTGATAAAAGGGATTGTGGGGCAATCTGGGGATGCTTATACAAAGTAAGGTTTTGTCAAGGAAAAAATGGAAGGAAAAGCAATAAAGGAGGTGGCAGACCTGAAGGGAATAATAGATGGGTTTGCGATTTTTATAGAAAAGGGTGCATTCTGAGATAAATATGAGCTGCCAGAGGGAGACTAGTTGTAGTATGAACATTTAAAGGCTGCAATTAAGTGGTGGCTGAACCTTCTATGTTTGGAAAAAGGAGCAGGAAAGCAAAATGATGAGATAGGGTGGCCTGTAACAATTGTTAAAAGGGACTCTAAAAAGATGTCTTGTAATATGCTGAACAAGATGTTGATAAAACATAAATATGGTAAAGAGATGGAGAAACTAAGGTTTGCGTAAGAAGAAAGAGAGAAGGCCAAAATTTCAAAAGTGGTATAAAAAATCACCTGAGATCATTGCCTGAGATTCAAGATCATCATTTGTGGTGATTATAAAAGTTCTTTAGGACTCTGTTATCCTTTACTAACTGGCATGAGATAGATGAAACAACTTGTTAGAGGTGTGGTGGAGAAGAAGCTGGTTGCTTACATATGTTTTGGTCTTGTAGAGATATGTGCATGCACTAGAACTAAATTATTATAAAAAGGGAGAATATATATGGCAAGCAAGTTCTTGGGAATTAGAAATGCTGTCTTATGGTTATAGGGGTGAAAAGATTGGACAGCTACAAAATGTAGAGAAAAAATGAAGCACAATGAACTGGTAGATAAACAAACAGACCAACGGCTTCCAAAGTTAGGCAAGCATTTAATGTAAAAACTGCACAAACAAATCAGAACAGTAGTAAAAATCCTTTAAGTGCTTTTCGTTTGTAACAGAGACAAACTTCTTCAGAAGGTAAAATGACAATCAGCTACCATACTTTTAACCCAGAAAATGCGGGAAATTAAACAATAAAGCAATTAATAAATCAATCAATTTAAACTACACATTCTTTAAAGATACATATACTTTTTTTTAGCAAATTGAGTCAGCAGGATTACCCACAAGTAAAACACAGTTCTTAAAAGGCATACATTAATGAAGATGCACTACCTTTGTAGGCTGAGGAGCTTTAAAATACATGAAATTGTACAAGCCTCATTTAACCCAGGATAGTTGAATGCATTCAACCTAATTTGCCATAGTAACTCTAGTTCCTCCAATTTGAATGAAGCCGGTCCACCACGGACATCTTGAACAAAATCATCAATAACCAAATATCTAAACTTGTGCAAAGGGTTATTATGGACATGTTTTGCTAAAGCATTGTCAAGCTTACTGTGGGAAATGGCATATTGATGCTCATATATTCTATCCCTGAGCCTACGCTCAGTCTTACCGACATAGCAAGCATAACAGTCCATGCACTTAGCCAGATAAACAATAAACTTACTATTACAATTATATTTAGATTTAAGACTATAAGTCATACCGTGTAAGGAAAAGGTGTTAGTACAATCAATGAATTTACAATAACTACAACATCCACATTTGACCATTCCATTTGTCTTAGAAAAAGGTCTATCGTGCTTCTCAAGGTAATTCTTCATACTTCTATCTTTTCTGAAAACCACTTTTGGCTTGTCCCCAAGAGTCTCAAAAACCATTTGGTTAGATTTAAACGACTCCCAGTTTTTGGTAAGTAACCCAATAATATGTTTATTTTGTGCATTAAATGAAGTAACAAAAGTATGTTGAAAGGTCTGTTCACTACCGATGGACCCAATGTTGGGAGCAAGTGACTCAGAGGGGCCGCTAAACAAAACAAGACTGGAGTCAAGGGTTTGGCACCGAACAGTGGGACTCATTATAGGTTTAAACCAATTATTATATCGCTTAGACGTAACCTCACCAATTAGACTGTCAATAAGGGACTCAGGATAACCTCGGTGTAAAAACATTTGTTTCAAAAGACTGCATTCACTGACAAAGTCCACATCCAAGCTAGAAATACGAGAAGCTCTCACCAACTGTACACCACCTCCAGCTCAACGAACACCTCTTTTACAACAGTCTTCGAACACTATTGACCAGACCACTGTTTTGAACTCCCTACCACTTTCTTTGGATTTATATCCTAATTCGAATGGCGACAGAGTCAGCGATTTGAATGGATCATCACCAGGTTTTATGCAGGACAGTGATGGAAATTCTTTTTCCTTAACAAAGTGGCTGAACAAGCCCTTTCAACTTGGGCTCAAACAGCGTCCAGGAACTTCTGTTGATTCACAACTTGAAGGTAATGCTCCTTCTGACACAGACATTGTTTCTAATTTAAAGTTGCTTGGCAATTTGCTTTTAAAGTATAAAAAAACACAACTTGAAATATCTTATTTTAAGGAATGCTTAGAGCGTAAAGTCATTCCTAAAGGTCTACGTAGGGTGCAATACCCAACCGGTCTGATTAAGGACTCTTCATTTCATCAGGAATTAATTAACCTTTTTGACAGACAGGGCTTCGAACTTCTCGAAGTCATGATAAAGCATTATTCTTTAATGGCTGAGAAAGTGTTAACGCTGGTTAAAGAAGTTGATTCTAGAGTTTTGCACAATTCTCTGTTTAGTAGGTATAAGTTTGACTATGGAAGAATTTTCTCTAGTATAAGCGTTAATAAATCTAAAAAACTTGAGTGTGATAGCCTTGCATATCAGAAAGGTTTGGCTTATCCACCCCCTCCCGCTGCTCAGGTTTGGCAATTGGGCTATTCTTTGGCTGATACTACGTGTAAGGATCTCAGTTCTAGTTTAGAATCTGACAACTCAAGATCACTTCCACCTGTCAATCAACCTCTTGGTGGTTCTCCTCTTCCCCCTGTTAATAATCATACAGGTGGAGTTCTTGAGGTATCTGATCAAAACCAGGAACCACTACGTAGAAGTGAAAGGCTGTTGAACACTACACGAGTGAATTACAACTACAATAACAGACAGCGTCAGTAAACTAGTCAGTCATACCATGTTCCAGATAACAACTATAACAAAAAACAACAGGTTTTTCACAACTTCAATACATTGGGGGCAAGACCAAAACAACAGAAGGGTATGAGACCCTCCAGGTGAACCAGTTATCTGCCAGCAATCAACAGCTTGCTGGCAGTGAATCTTTACACCTACACCATTCTTTTGATTCTTGCTCCCCTCATTTTGATGACTGTCTTAATTTAGAAGCTTCTAATAATGACTTTGTGCCTGGTTCTGGTGACCATTTGGTTACAGGTATTGTTGATGCTGAAGTTTCTACTCGTCCTGTCATTATAAGTAACAACGACAATGACTTTAAGGCCTTTAATTTTTCTGACAGTTTAATTACACTTGATACTGTTGACCTTTTATCAAAAGGGTACACTTATGTCCCTTGGCATAACATGGATGTGGTTAAATGCATTGTGGAACTTAAGTCTTATGTAAGAAAATTAAATCTGAGTTTGTTTTTTATGAATACACCTTCTTTTACACTAAACAACTGTTTTAAAATACCTAGTACTTTCAATCCTCCCCTTCATCCATTGGTCAACATTTTTGAACAAGTTTGTGAGCTTGACTTTAGGAATCTAGCTAATTCTAGAAAATTTCCTAAGTATAACCATACTGAACACGAGAAGGAACTTTTGGAGTTTATTCAATCTCAGGACATTAGAATATGTATACCTGACAAAGGTGGAGGTGTGGTAATATTTGACAACTCAGGCTATGTTTTACGTATGACATCTTTGTTGAATAATGATACCTACCAAGTTAGTTCAAGGTCAGAGGTTAATTCAGCTTAAAACCTCATTAAATCTTGTTTGAATGACCTATTCATAGAAGGCAGAATAGATCAGAGCTTGTTAAACTACATGGTTGCCCTGTTTCCTAGGTATCCA
Source organism: Protopterus annectens (assembly GCF_019279795.1). Lineage (NCBI taxonomy): Eukaryota > Metazoa > Chordata > Ceratodontiformes > Protopteridae > Protopterus > Protopterus annectens. Next base: position 175,749,972 of record NC_056744.1, read on the forward strand.
ATTTTATTTGGAATACCGAAAATTCACGAAGATCTCTCCAACCCACCTATGAGGCCACTAATTGATGGCCGTGGTTCACCTACTTATGCATGTTCCAAGGTAGTTGATACTATGTTACAAAAATATGTTTCCCTGGAACCGCACATCTGCAAGGACTCCTGGTCTTTCCTTAGGAAGATTAAGGAGTTAGGTTTCAATACAGGCTACAACTTTTTAACGATAGATGTTAGGGACCTATATACATGTATCCCACATGACATTAGCATTGAGTGGGTTGCTAAATTGATGAAAAAATACAATGCTTCAAACAGTGACATCTCTCTTGTTATGGAACTTCTAGATCTGATTTTGACTAACAATTACTTCTTGTTTAACAACAAGTTCTTTTTGCAAAAGATAGGGTTAGTGATGGGTTCCCTTTGCGGGGCCAGTGTCGCTAACTTGGTTATGGCACAATGGGAGTCTAATTTTGTTTTTAATGACAGCCTGGGTATTGACTCCATAGCATTTTATACCAGATACCTAGACGATATTTTTATCCTGTTCAAGGGTGACGGTGATTTGGCTTCTAGTTTGGTGGATAAGTTTAACTCAACCACTAGCTTCTTGCAATTCACCTATACTTTCAGTACTGACTCAATTTCATACTTAGATATCCTTCTGAGTAAGAACATTGATGACAAATGTTTCACTGCCAGAATTTTCAGGAAAGACACTTATTCGAACTCTTTCCTGCATTTCTCCAGCTGTCACCCATTCCACCAAAAGAGATCTGTGGTTAAAGGACAGTTGGTGAGAGCTTCTCGTATTTCTAGCTTGGATGTGGACTTTGTCAGTGAATGCAGTCTTTTGAAACAAATGTTTTTACACTGAGGTTATCCTGAGTCCCTTATTGACAGTCTAATTGATGAGGTTACGTCTAAGCGATATGATAATTGGTTTAAACCTATATTGAGTCCCACTGTTTGGTGCCAAACCCTTGACTCCAGTCTTGTTTTGTTTAGCGGCCCCTCTGAGTCACTTGCTCCCAACATTGGGTCCATCGGTAGTGAACAGACCTTTCAACATACTTTTGTTACTTCATTTAATGCACAAAGTAAACATATTATTGGGTTACTTACCAAAAACTGGGAGTTGTTTAAATCTAACCAAATGGTTTTTGAGACTCTTGGGGACAAGCCAAAAGTGGTTTTCAGAAAAGGTAGAAGTATGAAGAATTACCTTGAGAAGCACGATAGACCTTTTTCTAAGACAAATGGAATGGTCAAATGTGGATGTTGTAGTTATTGCATATTCATTGATTGTACTAACACCTTTTCCTTACTCGGTATGACTTATAGTCTTAAATCTAAATATAACTGTAACAGTAAGTTTATTGTTTATCTGGCTAAGTGCATGGACTGTTATGCTTACTATGTGGGTAAGACTGAGCGTAGGCTCAGGGATAGAATATATGAGCATCAATATGCCATTTCCCACAGTAAGCTTGACAATGCTTTAGCAAAACATGTCCATAATAACCCTTTGCACAAGTTTAGATATTTGGTTATTGATGATTTTGTTCAAGATGTCCGTGGTGGACCGGCTTCATTCAAATTGGAGGAACTAGAGTCACTATTGCAAATTAGGTTGAATGCATTCAACTATCCTGGGTTAAATGAGGCTTGTACAATTTCATGTATTTTAAAGCTCCTCACCCTACAAAGGTAGTGCATCTTCATTAATGTATGCCTTTTAGGAACTGTGTTTTACTTGTGGGTGATCCTGCTGACTCAATTTGCTAAACAAAAAGTATATGTATCTTTAAAAAATGTGTGGTTTAAATTGATTAATTGATTTATTGACTGCTTTATTGTTTAATTTCCCGCATTTTCTGGGTTAAAAGTATGGTAGCTGATTGTCAGTTTACCTTCTGAAGAAGTTTGTCTCTGTTATAAACGAAAAGCACTTAAAGGATTTTTACTACTGTTCTGATTTGTTTGTGCAGTTTTTACATTAAATGCTTGCCTAACTTTGGAAGCCGTTCGTCTGTTTGTTTACAGCTACAAAATGTATCATAGTTCTGAATCTGGGAAGTTGGATAAGGAATTGGATGGTTAAGATATAGAAAGGGGATCAGTCTGGGGTATTTAGTGATAGGTAAAAATAATATTAGGACCTCTAATAGAGAACTATATGTGCAGGAATCTAGAGACGACAGTAATAAAGTCATAATTAAATGGGCAAGATTTAAAGAATGCAGTAAAATATACAGTACAATAGTCGGAGCAAAAGAAGAAGCAAAATGTAAGTTTTAAATCCAAGTTGTATGTGTTTCTCTCAAAGTTAAATGCATCATGGTTGGAATGGTTGTTGTTTTTTCAGTGCTTCTTGTTCTTGTTTTCATAAAATTAAATAAAAAATAATATATTAAAAAAATCTTTAGCTATGTTAAAAGACTAACCTCGGGATTCACTAATCCTCCATGTAAGACTAAATAAGTCTTACACGGAAACTGCAGCCTAAGAGGAAGACATCAGTGCGCCATGCATATTCATGAGGGCGTGCTGACTCAACTCTAAGGCTAACATGGAGCATGCACGAGCTCAGAGGGCATGTCGGACTGCCGAGCAGTCCAAAAATCCACGCCCCTGTAAGTCCCTCAATCGGCAAATGTCAACTGACATGAGCGAGTCCGCTCAAATGTGCACATACCCAACACTACACTCCCCCACATTCTAAACCCCTGTACAATGATAAAAAGTAAAAGTTTTATTTTTTTTAATTATTCCCGATATAGCTGCCGGTATTTGCGTGTGTTTGCGAGGGTTTGCCCATTGCTTAGCTACAGTTAGCAGTTTAGAGATCAAAGAGGATAATAAGAAACTTATATGCAAATTAAGCAAAATAGCAATAGCGTGGTGGTATAGCCTTCGCACAAATAGGAGGCATTCCTGGTTTGAGTCCCACCACTCCCCTTTCTATTTTCTGTAGGAAATCTGTATAGAAAAATAATTCCTGACATTTATCTTTTAAATTTTAGTAAAAAGCATTGAAATGGCCTATGTAGTAGTGAACGATATATATATATATATATATATATATATATATATATATATATATATATAGAAGGTGAATTGGTTATACATACTGATCAATGCATAAGTAACATATCTTAAGCAATGTGAAGCACTGCTAAACAAAGTTTACCAGTATTAAGCGCATTTAAGTATAATTGCTCATAGGTTAGCACTGCTTTAACTAGTGCAATGGCTTTGCGCGTGGCTGCGCATTGCGCTAACTAGCACAAACAAACCATGTTTGCGCGTAGCTAAGCACCGAGCTAACTAGTGCAACTTTGGGCAACATAGAGCACCGTAGAGCAACGCTGGGCAAAGTTGAGCAAAGTCGGCTAAACACAGCCACACCTCCTAGCCGGTCTGGCCAGTAGTAAAATAAAAAGCAATGACAGGCCTCGAACCCAGGATACTGTGCACCATAATCACAGCATTGAACCAGTAAGCCATGACAGCTTTTGATATGCATGTACTTTCAACACACATGCATATTAATGAAAGTTTACCCAGTGCTAAGCAGGTGTGCTTTCAGCTGAGATTTTTCAAAACCGGCCAATCACAAATAAGTGCGGGAAATGAGGCATATTTAAGCCCCATAGGCGGGAATACTTGCATAACTGGTTGTAGCTCCCATCTGCAGGCAGCATGGCTGGTGTTGGAGAGGGTGCTCGCTTTCAAGTGCAACGGTGGGGCATTGAGAAGTCAAAAGTGATGTTTGGCTCCTCATCCATAATCATGATGACAGACTCCTGCAGGGCCAGTTCCAAGGCACTGAATATAAAGCAGAAGACTGGAACCATCTAGCACATGATCTCACCAGTGCCACAGGCATCCCTCGGACTGGTGAGCAGGTCAGACACCACGACTCAGACCTGAAGAGTTGCAAGGAGGACCAACTGAACCAGTGGATACAGGAGGCCCGTGGGATGAAAAATGCCCCACTACTGAGTAGGTAGCCATGGAATGAAGTATGTAAGAATTGCTATTGTAGTCTATATTATGGATAGGTATATGTCTGAATATCACTTCATTTACTTCACAGCTGCAGGTGTCTGTGCTATGCTGCGAATCAGCAAGCCTATGCAGATAGGCTGCTAAGGCTGCACCTCCAGGCAGGTTAGTAATTATTCTGCATGTATTGCTATATAAAATAAGTTAGAGATTCTGAAAAAAAGTGTTGTAGCCCAATAATAAAGGTATAATAAGTCTTGAATCACTTCTCTGCATGTAGTGTTATGTAAAATAAGTGAGAGAGCCTGAAAAAGAGTGTTGTAACCCATTAATAAAGGTATAAAAAGTCTTGAATAATTTCTCTGTATGTACTGTTATATAAAATAAGTGAGAGAGCCTGAAAGAGAGTGTTGTAACCCATTAATAAAGGTATAATATGTCTTGAATAAGTCTTCTGCATGCACTGTAATATCAAATAAATGAGAGAGCCTCTAGAAAAGTGTGTAATGTAATTAATAAAGGTATAATTCCTGGAGTGTGTCCGTGTCACTTTCTTCAATATGTTGTTGTACTCTTGCATTATAGAAATAGTACTGTTGTATTAAGCTTTGTCAACCCACACTTGGGTAGACCCATATAAAGTGGATGAAGGGAGTGCCAGTAGCTGTTAAGCATGTATACAGTCCTCAACTGTTGGTTAATGGCTGGCATGTATAGGTTAATCTGGCACATGAGTAGCTTGTTACTGTGTTCCCCAGAAATGTCAGTGTGCTGCTAGAAATGTAGGGGGCTGTTAAAATATAATTGATAATGTCACCTGAAGACATCCAGATATGTAGATATATAAATATAAATAAAATATATAAAATCGTAGCATTAACATCTGCATCCTGGACAGTTTGTATGTCAGATATAAGTCAGGTATATAAAGAACTAGCAAAACCCATTTCACAATTTAACAGACATTGCCTAGTGTAATAATACATGTAGGGGATATAAACCTGCAGTCAATAGGAATGTAGTGTAAACTGTAAGTACATATAAGTTGTTAATGGATGTATCTTTTTACACCCTACTGTATGTGCATAAAAAATGCAATTCCACACCTCAATGGGTATGTCTAATCTCAAAACATTTGTTGGGACATATGTCCTATTAGTTTATAAATATCTGCATTTACTTTGATGCATGTGCCCTGTTCAAATACCACAATCTTGGCGGCCTGTTGCCACCAATCAATCCTGCATGCTGTTGGAATGTCCACTGTTTTTCTATATATGCATGTGTTATGCTTGCTGTTCAACTGTTGGAACTCTGGTGTGTTGGGTTAATGGGAATACTACTGCATGCTGTTACAACTAATTTGGAATACTGTTGGCTGTTACCAACACATATTGTCATTAAATCCTCCTAAACATAGAACGTATGGGAAGGCTGGTCCCAGCGGACCCACCTGTCCCACCTCAGCTGGCAATGGCACCTGGCACCAGCAGGTCTGGTGCCCAGTCCGGGACCTCCTCCTCCATTGGCCCTTTGCCACCTTCTGGTGGAAGCATTGCAGGGAATGGGGCTCATCTCCCCCATGCAAGCGTGTGCGGAGGAGGTCCACCTATCACCCTCCGAACGGTCCAGGCTGTGGTGCGTAGGGAGATCGAGTGTTCAGTCGCTGATCGTCTATGCCAGCTTGAGGCACGTGTGGCATGACTCATGGGTGAGCCTGCCCCTCCTACGCAGCCCCCAGCACAGCCACCATCTGGGCTGTGAAGGTGCAGTAGTGAATGCCCATGTGTGGGAATCTCAGTTCCACTGTTGCCATCTGTAGCTTCATGGGCTTGCGATTTCCAAACATCCTTCCCCATCAATGGTGTTCACCCACCACATGTGTCATATTCTAGCCCTGTATGCATCTTGTCTGTCTTGTCTGTTTACCTCCCCAACCTACCTCCCCAAATATACCCACTTCCCCTACCCCACATTCCACTCTCACCTAAAAAAAAAGGGCAATCTGCTCCCCAAAAAAAAAATACGCCCCATACATAGCTGCCCATTTTGCACACATGTCCACTGGACACAGAAACTGATACTTAATTGGCAGTACAACATACTTTGTTTTCCTCACCCCTCTCTCAGGGGTGGAAGGTTTCATATTCCCCTTCAAATTTCTAGCATATGCACAGCTTTTGCTGTTAAAGAAATGGGCAGCTATGGATCTTCCCTACACCTGTCCTGCACATCCCGAGCTGTTTTCCCTACTGTCTTTCCCTCTTTGTGCCCCTTTTTCACCACTTTCTTATCTCCCCATTTTCTTTTCTTTCAAAGAAATGAGCGCGAGGGTTAGCGGGAGTAAGCACTTTTAAGCAGTAGTTAGCGGGTTTGCACGAGTGTGCGCTTGTGTGCGCTTAGCTAAGCATTGCTAAGCTTTGCACAAACCCGCGCAAACCTGCTTACAACTGCTTAAAAGTGCCTTAGTCACCCTGCATGTGAGGGCCCTTGTTCTGCTCAGCAGCAAAATAAAACACCACTGTCAGCCTCGAACCCCAGACACACTAGTCTGCATGAAGTACCACTAAGCCACATTACATTTATAGCAGGTTGCTGCTGAAATAGATGTATCATGCATCAGAATGAGTGAATGTAAAGGAAAGATAGGAATGCCATAACACAAAACCTGTTCTGTGGAACTTTACCAGCAGTTGTTGTGAAATTGCATTACATGACTGTGATAACAGAACCAGCCATTCTAGCAGTAAATAATGTTACAGCAGCATTTTACAACCCTCACACAATCTCATAGCAGGATAATCCCCACCCAAATGTACAAAATACCTGCGTGTTCAGGGTCCACCAAGGATGTAGGTAGGCATTCTCAGTACTGGAATTATCCAGTTTTCCTGAGCATCCTGTGCTAATGCCAACAATAAAAAAGCAGAGACTGTGCAGAAGTGAGTACATTAATATTCACAGTATAGCAGTTTACAAACAGTTCATGTGCCAAATGAATACATCTCAATAACTACTTATGTATGGCAGCTAATTGTATAAGTAGAAAAGTAACTACATACTCCCATGTATCTTGTGTTAGCATTTGTAGGGGTGCGTACAATTCTACACTGACAACTGTGTACTGGAAGTGGCAACATTCAGGTCTGAGTACAACATTCCAATCACTGGCTACACCCCTAGCTTCAGATATAAAAAGTATACCAACCTTCTGACTTACACAACGTTGCCCACAGCAAACAAGCACAGGCCCCACTTTGGAAAGCTGAAAGGGCTGCACCTACCTGACTTAGCAATTTATAGCATTGGGATGCTATAACAGTGAGTACTGCAATCACCACACAGCAGGCTGCATGCAATTACCAAATGGTGGCCACCAATTGGTGCAGAGGCCATCACATACACATGTGCAGATACCTAGAAAAGCAGGCTGTACTTGCTGTCCACACATGCAATCATTCCATTGCTGTAACAGAGAGAGAGAGACAGAGACACAGACAGGGAGACAGAGACAGAGACAGACAGACAGACACCAACATCTACATCAACATCAACATCAACAGTAACAGAAAAAACAAAAACAATAAAAAAAAAGACACACGGAACTGAAAAATACAAACACATACAAAGGAAAGGTATGTAACAGATATGTATTTACTGGCATGTAGTAGATGTTTTTGAAGAGTACTCTACATACTCTGAATCATCCATATGTGGCAGCAGTACGTATATATGCACAGATGCCCTACATAACTACTGCCATGGACAAATCACTGTGTAGCTGTGTGCAGTGGGATATAACTTGGACATATGTAGCTCAACATTAAATGTCAAACATCTGATCCATGCTATCTGTGTTCTATACAGTAGTGTGTACAATGGCTCTTTGTGGGAGTAGCGCATACAGCTATATAAACATGAATATGACAGAGTAACAAATGCATGATAGTCATATTAATGTGTAGCTTAGCAACGGCAACTGCTGTAACAGGCTAGTATGCTAATCTAGCATTTGCAGCTATATATACACCCTCTGATATTACTGTGTGCTCAAATGTTACACCTGTTCATGTTGCAGCAAGGCCCAACAGGTCAGCCATGAGTTCAATGGACTTACAACAGTGTGGACCTTGTGTGTGTATGGCACATACATACGGAGAGATTTTTCTGTGTCAGATATATTAGCATCTGTACATGTGCATAGAGCAAGGGACATACTGCAACTGTTTGTGAAGGGTGGACATATATATGTTGGTGAAGGTTGTTATGTGCATATTTCTATGTAGGTTGTAGTGTGTGGCAAACAAGACAGCATACAGTGCTGGTATATGACATGTGGTAGTTAAACACTGTGGGTATGAATTGTCAGGTTTGCAGTGTTGCAGCCAGTGAGGCCTGCTAAAGCTACATGGGCTGAGAACACCTTCAATGCATTCCGCACAAGACTGTGCAATATTATTACATAACTGTATACCTCACAACCTTCGCATAATTGATATTCCCACCATGAAAGGTGGACTGTATATGTGCCTATATGTATATCTATATGTACACCAATGGATGTTTATATGTATGTGTGTGTGTGTGTGTGTGTGTTTGTGTGTGTGTGTGTGTGTGTGTGTGTGTGTGTGTATATATATATATATATATATATATATATATATATATATATATATATATATATATCTATAGAGAGAGAGAGAGAGAGACAGGGTATATTTACTGCGACAGATGCCTGGTGACAAAGCCATGGACTCAAGCTCAATGTTGAAACTGCATTGGCATCCCTTCTGGCAAAAACTCTGTACACATGAACTACCACGTAGGTGGTAGTCTACTTAACACCGAAAGTGTGATAAGAGACCATGGGACACAGGTGCACAGTAGTCTCCCCTGTGATAATCACAGTGCCAAACTAGTCATGTAATTTGTCTACGTGGCACACCTCATCACAAAAGGTGTGTCATCCAGGGAAATATAGGTCAGTGTTCCCCTCTACTCATCACTCATAAAACCCATTATAGAGTACAATGCCCCATTTGATATGTACCTCACAAGACATCTACACAACTGGAAAGGCCACAGACATACCTCACAAAGAGTAATACTGGCCTCAAACAGATGCCCTATGCAGACCATCCCATAAAACCGCAGCTAGACTGTGTTGCATACCGCCTACCCAGAGGTGACCTCTGCCTAACATACAAAGCTATGTCAAACCCAGAGCTGTTGGACATGCTCCACGTAAACAGATCACAATCCCTATCAGCTACACGCTCTAGAGACCTAAACCTTGTCACCTCAATAAACAGAACATGCTGGAGGGATAGATTCCTATCTCAGAGACATCCCATACTCTGGAACAAACCACCTATCAATAGCAAACCAAGCTCCTCATTAGCAGTCATCATGAATAATCCTGATGATTGGATGGGAGATAGGAATTGCACCCCGGGGATCACCTCTGTGGCTTTGCTTGACAGGGGCATGTGAAATGAAATTACATGTGTGTCAAAGGCCAGGGTAGCATATGGCTAGGCTTCTATAGGCCCTAGGGCCAATAGCCTATTACCTACCTATGAACTGATACACACCCACATGTACTTGTTGCAATAATTGCTATGTGAGGTTGACTGAGTGTGATGGTGAAAGTGTTGGTGAATGTGTCGAAGTTCTGTATATGTGTGATAGCTTAGTGGGAAACTGTTTCTGTCATGCTATTTTGTGTCCTAGCTCTGATCCCAGCAAAAGATGTGTATGCTATTGCTAGGCAGAAAAAGCAGTATGGCATATGGTCTGACGTAGTCCCTTGGTGTCGACTGGTGTGTGCCATTGTAGGCTAAAGCAGTACATGTATGCTTATTGATTGGTACTGCTGGTGAATCCAAATCCCGTATGAACTGTAGTACTACCTGAAGCTGTAGGCCTAAACAGCACAGTATGGTGTATGTCCACATTGCTTGGAACCACTGTTATGTGTGTTGCCTGTAGTACTCACAGATTACATACCTCAGGCATAATGTTTTGAAAGTACTGACACACAGTACTGTATGGTACACAGGTAAAGCTCATCTGGGTTGCCATACCTTTGTGTCTTGTATGTATGTCTGATGTGTGTGTGGGTATGCCTGTAACATGCCCTCGGTCATATGTGTGTTACAGGGTATAAGTGTGTGTCTAGCAACATGTATAGTCTAGTACAGCAGTATATCACCTATACTAACGAATGTGTACATATGTTAGGCAGGGGTTTGCCATCAACAACTAGTGTGGTATACTGGTAATACTGTAACTGGACTTTACAATCATTGCAATGGATGACATATTTCTTTATGCATTAGCTTGATATATACCTCCTGTGGCTAGGTGGAGCATTGTGTCACATACAGTGTGCCATGTACTGTTGTATGTCTTACATACTGGTTTCTCTTTGTTGCTGTGCAGAACACGATTTTATATATAGAGCATGTCATGCACTGTCAGGCAGTTGTGATTTAAGCACTGATATGTGGTATTGAAAGTGTGTATCCTCTGACAGCCAATAGGTTGCTATATATGGCAGTTCAGTGATATCTGTACTTTAGAATGTTAAATGTGCCACATGACTTGCTCACACATATTGTTTCATTGTCTTCCAGGGTCATGGCCCACCATTGCAATCCTACCTATAGCCTAGCAGAGGATGAACAAATAACAACCAGCCTGGTTCAGCACTAGACCCTGCTGTTCTCAAGAACCATCCAGGACCAGCATGAGCGGACTGCACTGTGGCAAGATGTTGTCCATAGGGTAAATGACATAGGCATGCATAACTGGACATATGAGCAGGTACACCATCACTGCAGTGATTTACTTAGACATGTCCGGCAGCGTGTGTCTGATGTCCGTAGACAACAGTTTGCCACAGGTGGTGGGGTAGCCATCGACCCCCCCCCCTCACCAGAGTGGAGGAACTGCTCCTCAGCCTGGTGGCTCCTGGCCAACAACAACAGCAAACATGTATCATCATGGAAGCCAGAGCCACCCAGCGAGTTGACACGGAGCATGCAGTTAACATGGCATATCTGTAGACTACTGTTACCTCTATTGGTAGATCATGCATATGTGAGATGTGTACTGTGCAGTTAGAAGATGTGAAGCCTGGTGTTGTGCAATACTGATAATTTGGAACATAATATGTAGGTCTGTGACTGTCAACTGTTGTACTACTGTAAGATTGCAAACCCACAGTAGCAATGCCACAGTTGTTGCCACTGACAAACTGTCTCATATCCCTGTAGGTCCCTCTGATGTGACAGGAAGGCAGCAGACCCATGCTGGTGAGTGTGTTCTACATTTAATATTGCAAATTAAATGTGCATGTCATAGGTGAGGTGTAGGGCATGTACACGTAATACACCTATGCATAATGCATGCTGTGCATTTTTGCTGTGAGACTATGCACATCCCAGTAATGTGAGTAGCTGCCTCAAACACATGCAATACACAGAGCATCCCACACAGATGTGGCAAAACTGTAGTGGACATTGGATAGGCAGAGTCGATACACATGCACAGAACATACACAACTTTGTCATACGCAGTACACATTAATATGCTACACATGGCGTATTCAGACACCCGCTGTAAGGTCACACTCCAGTATTCCAAATGTCATCCACACAGCACACATAATGTACCTAAGGAGTAGAGGCCTATCATGAGGCTGTGCGACACTCTTCAACACATAACACATTCATGTTAGACAGTGCTCCCTATTGGGCACCTTACAAACCCATGTAACAACTGGCTGTGAAATGGTGAATGTAGCCATGGTACTGCAGTTCAGGTACAGCATGCTAGGTGCTTGTCTGGCACACATTAGTAGCCTTGAGTGACCACATGATGCTGCATGATGATGGCTCATGGTACTACACCCCATCCAGTCACAGTAACCACAGTACTACATATAGCATTCATTGCATTGCACCTCAATGTTGTGTGTGTGCAAACATATGCACCTATACACAATATGCATAGCAATCACCATTTGTACAAAGTGTCACATATATGTCTTGTAATGCTATGGAGTGTATAGTTCACGTGACACACATTGGGTATGTGTGATGTTTAATGTTGCAGTTGTGTTGTAGCATGCCATGTCATGGCTGGCACTGGCATGTCCACAGTATGTCCTACACTCACCATAACCACTGTACAATGGCTATGTTGAGCAATGGTATTCTATCAGGTATACATGCACCACTCATCCTGTGTGTATACATAGCATGCATGTGCTAAACCTGTGTCCACAATTATCTGCTAAAGACACAGACACTCTAATCAGAAATGGATATCTATGTGACACACAGATACACATCCAGCCATGGTATATATACCTGTGAGTGATGGTGCACAGGACATTGCAGAGCTTTTAATACTTGCACAGCAATGTTGTGTCAATGTACACATTGCATTCCAGGGTGAGGCCAATCACTGAACAACAACATACATGCATCAGAGCCATGTATACTGTTATTAGCAAGGGCTGTCTACACTCGCACTGCATGCTGTTGAGCAACACATGTCCTGCATGCTGACACGTGTGCTATGACTGTTTGGCTTGTGATACTGTACCCCACCGTCAACCGCTATTGAGTATGTTCTGGATTGCTGTTGGTGTGTGTGTGTGTTTGTGTGTGTGTGTGTGTGTGTGTGTGTGTGTGTGTGTGTGTGTGCATCTGCTTTAGTGAGAAGTGTATTTGTGTGCATGTGTGCATATGTGCATGTCTGCATGTGTTCATGTGTTCATGTGTTCATGTGTGCATGTGTTCATGTGTTCATATGTTCATGTTTTCATGTGTACATGTGTGCATGTGTTCATGTGTGCATGTTTGCATGTGTGCATGTGTTCCGACATCATGTACAGGTCGTAAAGTGTGTTTCCTGTCTTCCTCTCACAGGTGCTGAGGTTGGGCTGGTTCACTGCAGCAGGGAACCTGATGTCACTGAGTCAAATAGTGATAATGAGGATAGGTGTATTGAGGCACAGGCACGTTTGTTAGGGTCTGTTGTTGGGCCATCATTCAAAAGTACACAAGTGTCCACCCCATCCATGCACACAGTCATACTGCCAATACATCCATCACCAATGCCCTTAGCTGAGGGACAGTGTACAGTCGGCATTGGCCAGGACAGTGTGGTATCTATGGCACATGCATCCTGACACAACAGCGATACCCAGATGTCTGGAACTGTACCATATAGGCAGATGTCCAGGGGCTCTCATCAGAGCACTGCTGCAACCTCACGCATGTTCCAGACTGTCATGGAGGCACAGGCACATATGGAACGATACACCAGACATGGACTAAGGGCACAGAGGGCACATAACACCACTGTAATTGACAGTATCCATGACCTAGCAGGTGCCATCCATAATTACACTGAGGTCACTGATAGACATTGAGGTGAGACATTTGATGTGCTCCACAATGTCATGTCCATGTTTCAGGACAGTGCGGGATGGTTGAGATGTCGACGTGGACATATGCCAGCAACAACAGTAGCTGGCAGTCGCCAAGGACGTCCCTCAAGTCACAGCCGCTCCCGTAGTGCCAGTACCAGCCCCAGCAATATTGGGGGTGGGCTATCCATAGACCATCCTAGAAGACCATGTACACATGGCTCTAGACAGTCACAGCAGTGACATGGGTCCAGTGTACATCTGTCCACCTCTGAGGATAGCACCCAGTCTGGCTTAGTACCTGATACTGTCAGTAGCACACCTGCCAGGCACAGGTACCGTATCCGTGGCCAGAGACGATGATCTGCAAAGCCTGGCAGGTACAGTCTGTGGCTCACCCACAAATCACCGTATATGGCAGCCACATGGTGGAACTGTGTGCATGCAGATACACACACACATAAACCAGACACCTAGGGCTAACACATACCCGCACACATTACATCAACATTGGCCCATAGCGGTACTCTTGGCCCTCACACACACACACACACACACACACACACACACACACACACACACACATACATGTCGATTTTATGGCTCAATGTAGGCCTCTGGCAAACCAACAACACACCCTGTGCATATGATGAAACCTGTGCCACCTCCTGTCATCTGTAACATTGATGCAGGAACAGGCTAACATGGTGCTGATGCACAGGGTGACTTTATGGCAGTATAGCAATGTTAGCATGTTGTCAGCAGTAAAGTGTAATGATATCCTTGAAGGTGTAGCTGAGCAGGCATGATGCATTAAAGCTATGATTGTCAATGTAGCGTTGTTTACACCAGTGTTAGTTCCAATAGTGTATTATCCGCCCACGTGCCACTTGGCTGATGTGTGTAGTATTGGCAGCATGTGTTAGAGAGTGGACAGTACATGTGGGATTTTTGTAGCACATATTTGCAGGTGTACATTTGTGAACATGGTGGAGGTGCACTGTCTGCATGTATGTGCATAGTGGACACATGGGCAGGGTGGCATGCCCTGTATTACACAGTAACATCCCATAGTTTCTATTGGTGGCCAGCATGCATTGTACTACACATATTTTGGAACTTGAGTACACATGTGTGTATGACATGGTTTGACACTGTGTTGTGGGTGATACCATTACTATCTGTCATTGTTTTGCATTCTGGTAGTATACATAACCTCAACAGCCTGACCATAAACAATCGTTATGTCTTGACAACTGACACACAGATGTAGGACACACAGTAACATTTGGATCCTTCAGGTACTATACTATGCCAGTAACCAGTGGTATTCACCTGCACCCATTCCTGAGACCTCTCCTGTTTGGCATATAGCTCTCTTAGGTACAAGCAATCACAGTAGGAATATGTCCGTCCACATCTGGAAATGCATACTGTGACCTATAATGCATTTTCCGGATGACACACACACATCCTCCACAAGGGCATCATACAGACAGATACCTGTTGTCAAACCCATGCTGTAAATCTATAAGCCAACTAAAGCATAGTCATCCACCTTTACAAAACATAGTATCCCCACAGTACCACATAGGTAGTAGCCACCAACATGTAGAACAGGTACCGATGTGTACATGCAGCCAAGTGTTATATCATCTCTCCTTTGGTAATCACATTTACAAAGGTATTTTGAAATCCCTTGGTGGATCACATAAGCAATAAGGGGTCTGCATGCATATCCACAAAAGTTGTTGTACACCTATAATGAATAGCCATCATTGACAGACTTTGCTGCATTTGAACAGGTCTGAAATATACCTCAGCCATAAATCCTCACTCACACTATTCAATAGAAACTGTAATGAGTGTGTGTGACACGGATGACCTAGGTCAGGGACCACTGCAGTGGCTGGGCTTGTCACAAGCAAACAGATGTGACCTAAGGTCTGGAAAGCGGCAGCACACTCTGACAAAGATGACAGATGTGTTCATGGAGAAAGCAGGGTTCCCACCTATGAAATAATGGAGGTCACATGTACGTATATGTATTTGCCACTCAGCTACCTGACATGTGCAATGCACATACTGTTGTCATACAGTAGTAAAAGCAAAACCCACAACACATTGCCCAACAGTGTCACACACACACACTCACCAAGTGCAGGATTCAAACCCCTACCTATTTCATGATAATAGAGCAGTACACATTAACAGAACGTGCTATATACATTACTGGAAGTTTTCCTTTCCACAGGTATATTTGTAGGATGGTGACATCATTGTACTTGACAAAGATAAGTACACCACTTTTAAGGTGTTTTATTTCTCTCCAGAAAGGTTTCTCTTCTCCAAGGAGATCACACACAAACAGTTGTCAAGTGCAGGATTCCAACTCCTACCTAACTCCTTTATAACACTAGAGGAGTACGCATTAACATGACACGCTATACACATTACTGGGAGTTCTTTTTTCCACAGGTATATTTGTAGAATGGTGACATCATCAGACTTGACAAAGATAAATATACCACTTTTAAGGTGTTTTACTACTCTCCAAAAAGGTTGTTCCTTTTCAAGGAGATCACACACACTTGTCAAGTGCAGGATTCAAACCCCTACCTAACTACTTTATGGTACTAGGAAAGCATGTATTAACACAATGCACTATACACAGTACTGGGAGTTTTTTTTTTTCCACAGCTATATTTGTAGGATGGTGACATCATCAGACTAGACAATGTGGGTTACATTATGTGACATTAGGTGGGCTACATAGAAGGAATGTCTAAACACTTTGGCCATGTGATCATCAAAGAAGAGTTTACTATCTACCTGTGTCCCCAGGGCCATAATGACTTTCTCCGTACATATTGGATTACCACCTATGTGGTAATTTGTGTGCACTTTGTTTTATCCAAAGGGGATGACTATGCATTCTTTGGCATTCTGCTTGAGGGCATTGTTTTGATACCAGGTATCTGTCTCTGTAAGACCCTTCTGGAGGATGTCTGTGTCAGCCGTAGAGTCGATTATGGACCACAGTTAGCAGTCATCTGCAAACCTGTTCAGCCATACTCCTCCCATGCTAGCCTGTACCTCTGAGCAGTATCTACTGAACAGGTGGGGTCCCAGGACCAAGACCTGTGGGATGCCATTTGTGACTGGTTTAGAGTCGGACATGGCACCCACAACTCTGAACATGTGTGTTTGATCTGTGAGCCACTTGGCCACACATCCTGTGACATAACTGCTAATGTTCAAGCTGGTAAGCTTTTCCATGATGACAGCATGGGGAATGGTGTAGAAAGTCCTTAGTGAGGCCCAGGTGGGCTGTGTGGACTACTTTCACCTCCATCTATGTCCCTGGTAACTGTTTCAAATACATCAACTAGGTTTAGGAGGCAGGATCTGTCTTTAACAAGGCCAAGTTGGGTAGAGTCCAGTGTCTGGAGGTCCCCAATGTCTCTGTTTATGGGTTCCATGATAATTTGCTCCATAGCTTTGCAGACCAGGCTGAGTAGACCTATAGGGCAATGGTTTCCAGGTTCTGTTGTGGCACCCCCTTTGTGGAGCTGGATGATTGTTGGTGTATGCCATTCTTTGGGTACATAGCCTGTGGTACGATTGAGTCTGGACAGTGAATGCAGGTGTAGGTGTAGTTCCTTTTGGGGCTGGTGTAAGACGCAGCCTGGGACAACATCCAGTCCCATTTATGCTGTGTTATTAGCTTTGGAGAGGGCTGTCTTTACCTGCATGTTCATGATGTCTGGGGCTCTGCATTCTTCTGGGATGGACACAGGCCCTTTTGGGGGTGATGGGGGGGCTTGCACTGAACTTGTCCCCCAGGATGTAGGCAATGTAAGTTGGTTCAGTGTAATTCTTGCCATTTTTCAGTAGCTGACAGCATATTTGGAAGTTGCCACCTACATGTTTGGTATAGCTAACGAAGGCCTTGTGGTTGTTATTCTTACATTCCTTGGCAATTTGTCTTTAGAAACTGGCCTTGGATTATTTTATGAGTGATCACTGATTCTTCCTAATAATGATCAGTGATGCCTTTCCTTTAGTGAACTTTTGTCTAGCTTATTTATGGGTGACGACCACCAGATTGGTTTCTTATTTTTGGAGGAGTACATCTTGGTTTTATTTGGGATGTCTCAATCCATGCATCCCTGTAGATGCTCATAGGATGCACTTGTAAATGATTCGGCAGATTGTATAGCATTATCCTATAGCAAGGGTGCTTTGGAACTTTCCACTTTGGTCTTGGGAAGTGTGCAGTTTGCTTTTGAAAATGTCTTCACAGTGGTTTCATTGACTGGGGGGGGCAGGATGTGGATGTCCAGTATGATTACTTTATGATCTGATATTACCAGCAAAGGCTTTATCTCTGTTGTGGAACACTGGTACCCCATGTCGGTGATGATCAGGTCCAGTATTTTGTCACTTCTAGTGGGTGTGGTGACCAGCTGTTCCAGGGCATTAGAGTTTTTAAACTCTTGGAAACATTGGGCAAAGGATGTTGTACACGAGTAATTCTCCCACTCAGTGTTTGGGTAGTTGTAATCTCCTCATATAATGGTGTTTGATAGGACCTTTATATTTTCCACTGTTCTCAGGAATACTGGGTGAGGTTCCTGAGACAAGGTAGGTGATCTGTAGCAGGCTACTATCTGATAAGTAGCTTTGCCCAATGTTAGTTGCACTTGCATGGTCTCCAAGGCCTCATGCTGTGCCACTAACCTGAAGGTGTGGGTATCCATAAGGTAAATGGATACACCCCTTCCTTTTGTATTTTACTCATGGTTTTGGGTCCGAAGAGCAGAGGGATTGTGAGTGTTTTACGTGGAGCATGTCCAACAGCTCTGCATTTGACATAGCTTTGTATGTTAGGCAGTGATCACCTCTGAGTAGGCGATATGCGAGGGAGTACGGCTGGAGCATTTTGAGATGGTCTGTGTATGGCATGTATTTCAGGCCACTAATGCTCTTTGTGAGGTATTGCTGCAGGCTTTCCAGTTGTTGTAGTTGTCTTGTGAGGTACATAGCAAAAGGGGGGTTGTACTCTATTATGGTTCTAGTGAGTGATGAGTAGAGGGGAACAATGTCCTCTTCTATTCTGCATTAGACACCTTTTTTGATGAGGTGCACCACATAGGAGGATTTCCCGACTACTGTGGGGATGTGATTATCACAGGTGTGTCCACTGTCCACCTGTGACCCAAGGTTTCTTGTCACACTTTCACTGTTAAGTATACTACTGCCTATGTTGTAGTTCATGGTTACAGAGTTTTTAACAAATGGGATGACAATGCACTTTTTGGCATTGAGCTTGAGCCCATGGCTTTGATAACAGCCATCTGTCTCATTAAGGCCCTTTGGTAGGATGTCCACATCTTTAGTATTTACAATTATGGCTCCTAGTTTGCAGTCATCTGGCAACTTCATTAGCCACAGACCTTCCATGTTAAGGTTTACTTCAAGGAAGTAGATACAAAACAGGACAAGACTCAGGACTGGACCCTGTGGTACTGCACTCATCACTGGTCCAAAGTCATACTCGGAGTCTGCTACTTTCACAGTGTGTGTTCTGTTGGTAAGCCAGCTGGCAACCCATCTTGTGACATAGCAATTTATACCTAGTTTAGTGGGTTTATCTATAATTCCAGAGTGTGGGGTGGTGTTGTAAGCTGTGACAAGATCTACATAGGCTGTGAGAACCACCTTACCCTTGTCTACTGTTCTGGTGACTGCTTCAATGTCATCTATTAGGTTTAGGAGACATGATCGGCATTTTACAAACCCAACATGGTTGTGGTCCCAGGTTTGGGGATTACCAGTGTATTGTTTTATAAGTTGTATGATGATACATTCCATGGCCTTGAAGAGCAGGGTCATCAGGCTAATGGGGCGCTAGTTCCTGGGGTTCATGGTGTCACCACCCTTGTGTAGTGGGATAACCGTCACTGTGCACCATTCAGCAGGCACAAGCCTGAGGTGAGGCTATGACTGAACATGGTACGTCGGTGTGGTGTCTGTTCATTCTGTGGTTTGTGTAGAACACAGCCTGGGCAACTATCTGGTCCCATGGCTGCTGTGATACTGGCTTTGGAGAGTGTTTTTTCCTGTGCAGCTGTGATGACAGCAACTTTGCAGGCTTCCATTATATAGATGTGCTCTTTCATGGGTGAGAGGGGAGTAAAGTTAACACTGATCCTATCTGCCAGGATATTGGCAATATCAGTTGGGTCTGTATATTTAGTGCCATTGAGCTGTAACTCAGAGCAGATCTGAGTGTTTCCATGACATGGACCTGTCTGTTGGGCAAGGATCCCCTGAGTAGATAGTATGCAACAGAGTACAGATTGAGTTAAATTCAGTCATGTTGCATGAGGCAACTGTTTGAGGCCAGTAATCCTCTTGTTAAGGTACTTCCATGGTCTTTCCAGCTGCTGAAGGTGCCTAGTCAGATTCATTGCAAGTGTGTTGTGGTACTCTCTGACAGGTCTGATGACTGTTGAGTAGAGGGAACCTCCTTTGACCTACATGCTAAGACCTTGGCAGTTTGTGGGAACACATAGCATGATTTTCTGACCACTTTGTGAATGTGTTTCTGGAAGTAGAGATGACTATCCACATTTGTCCATAGATCCCTTATTAACACCTCCATATTTAGCCTGTGTGAGTATGCCCAGTATGATCTTTCAGTACGTTGCTGCCTGACATTTGCTTTGTTTATTTGTGTGTGAGCACGCCCAGTCTGACCTTTCAGTGTGATGCTGAATGTAATCCACTACATATGTTGAAGTGTGTAAGCATGCCTGGTATAGACATTTATAGAATATATGTGTGAGGAAAATCAAGTTGTATTTTTACAGCAGGGCTCACCTTTGTGTCATAAATCAACAGTGATCATGTTGTGCCTGCAAGGCTTCCATGAGACACTTTGCATAGACTTATCAACATTTCTACATAGAGGGGGCACAGCTATTCTTTGTACATTTCTACCCGAGGGCACACCTGATTGTTTCTGTGGGTGTACATAGGATGAGGGGTTCACCCGACACTTATACACATTTGCTAGGCCTGCACTGCTATGTAAGGTACACCATTTCATTCTGTACTGTTGCCTATCATACTGCTTGAGGCATACTACTGTACTACACATCTTAGCGTCCAATGTCACGTATATTAGATTGCGACTTCATAACCTACACAACCCACGTCACACCGCCTGGCCTGCTGTTCTCTGTCTGCATAGGCCTGTGGGGGAGGTTACCCATATGCCTCTTTAGGGGCATGATACAGCATTTCTTTGTGTTTGCATTAGTGTACAATTGTCCTGCTGTGTCTGTGCCAGTGAAATGCTGTCATGGCTTAGTGGTTCAGCACTGTGACTATAGTGCACAGTATCCTGGGTTTGAGCCCTGCCACTGCTTTTTATTTTCATGCTGGGCAGACCAGACTGCTTAAGGAACATTAAAGCAAATATAAGCATGTTTACCTGACTTTGCTCAACTTTGCCTGTCTTTGCCAGACCTTTCCCAACATTGCTCAATGTTGCCCGACTTTGTGCTAGTTAGCGCGGGCAATTTTGTTTACATATACTAAATAATGGTAAAAGCTGCTTAGCACTGCTTTATATTGCTTAAAACATGGCAATCATGCCTCAGGTGGTGCTGCAGGGCTGCGTATGTCAGATGCACATAGTACACTCCCTATACATGTTTGAAAACAGGTAGTGTCAAGTTAGGCATCCCTTTTATTTTATGTGTGAGTCAGAGAGATGTATCATTTCCAGGGTTCCTACTGAGTCAGTGTATGTGCTATGCGTTGCCTCTTTGCCAAGGCCAAGGCATACTGGGCACGCCTCCTTCTGCCTACTGGGGCAGGCTCAGGTTGTTCCTCCTCCGAGTCACGCTTTGCCTGGGCAGGCCTTGGCAATGGTGGGGAGGCTGTTTGGCTGTTTTCAAAGGATCATATTGTGTAGCATGGCACATACCATGACAATTTGGGTACATGTAGTTGGTCAGTACTGCAAGGCTCCACCAGATGTGTCCAGGCACCAGAACCATGACTTGAGCATCCCAAACACACACTCGTTTACATTTCGTGTTTGTGCGTGTGTCTCATTATGGAG
The DNA here is from genome assembly GCF_019279795.1 of Protopterus annectens. NCBI lineage: Eukaryota > Metazoa > Chordata > Ceratodontiformes > Protopteridae > Protopterus > Protopterus annectens. Next base: position 175,771,564 of record NC_056744.1, read on the forward strand.
TCCTTGTTCAGGTGTGTGTGCATTTCTGATGGGTGTCATCAGCCATGGCTCCAGTGTATATCCAGCATCCCCCACTAGGTGACTGTCAGGGATGTCCCCATTGGCAAATGTCTGGTACAGCTGGGTCAGATGCCAGATATGGGAATCGTAGCAACTTCCAGGGCAGCCAACACACACATTCAGTATTATGCCCTGGGCATCACACACGTCCTGGCAGTTGATGGAGGGGAAGCCCTTGCGGTTGATGTAGGCCCTACCCCGCTCACTGGCTGGTGCTTTTATGTGTATGTGCATGCAGTCAATTGCACCCACTACCTCAGGTTATTCTGCTATTTGCTGGAAGAGACGCATATTGCTGGCCAATATCTCATGGGAATTGGGGAAATATACATGATCACCGACATGTGCTGACATGGCATTCAGGAACTGGTGCAATACCCTGGATGCTGATGCCTGTGGAATCTCTATCATATCACCAGTTGATCTCTGGAAGGTACCTGTTGCTAGTATTCTTAGGCCTACACATACCTTGGTTTCCACTGGGATCGGTTCCCCTCTGTTGGTTCTGTGTGTGAGGCATGGCCTTCACAGCTCAACAATTTGCTGCAGGAGGTCTCTGTCCACTCTATAGCACTCCACTATCTCCAGCTCATGTAGCCACTGGTAGGTTACCCTGGGTCTGTACACTCTTCTCCATCTCCTCACTGTGGGTTACTCAGCTGCATTCACAATGGCACCACCCTCAGCATCTTGCACATGTTGCCTTATAATAGCAATGGGAGCCCCTAACATTTTTTTGTCTGAGTTAAGCTTTTTAAGTTTTCACTCTCTTTGTATACTGCAGGGTTACAGTGTTTCTGAGAAAAACATGGGGGGATGTTGTTTGCAGAGTTTTAAGTGCTGGGCTGGGCTGGGCTAGTGTACTGCCTGTGTAATTGGCTGATTCTGATTTATTTCTCCTGGCAGCTCTGCTAGTTCGCCTTGGTTAACTTCCTACTTCTTCTTATCCTTCCTTTTCCTTTTCTGTTTCCACAGGGGGCAGCGCCGCGCAAACAAGCGTAAACACACGCACACAGGCTTACACAGGCTTAGGCGGGTGCACAGCCATGCACACAGGCTTAGACAGGCTCACACAGGCTTAGACTAGTGCACACACGTGCACACAGGCTTAGACAGGTTTACAGGTGTGTAAACGCGCGCACACGGTGTAAGCCCGTTTGCAGGAAATTTTAGTGATATCCATGGTGTACACCTTCAGTTTCTGGGTTTCAGCTAAGACAACTGTAGACACGCCTCTTCCACTCCTGTGTAACTCACAGCAAACACAAGCCACTCTGCTCAAATAAGCTTACAGTCTTTCATACATACCCCCTCATGATGTCACCTATCTTCTACTCTACTACTCTCCTACTCCTACACTTGCACTCTAGGGACATGGCTCACATGGCAGGGAAAATTGGGATTCACTATCCTTATCCTCATTTGCATAGGATTGCCTACTAATGCTTGGTTACATCTCTCAAACTGAGCTTCCCCCCTTAGCAACCACTACTCAGTAGCCATGTTGTCTTCAGCCTGCCATTCACCTGCATGGCAGTATATATTTTTAATAAGAATGCCTATTTTTGGCTTTTTTTTATTTTCTGGTTTTTGAAGTGCCGCACGTTTGCGCGGCGCTGCACTACACTTAAACATCGGAGATCGGGGAAAAAAATAGATTTTTATTAATTTTCAACAGATAAAAATGCCAATGGCCTTATATTTGGCCATTGGCATGCTTCCTCAACTGGATGCATCCTTTATTTGGAGCTGTCATAGCTCCGTTTTGCTATTTGCAGAACAGTACTCTATTACCAATGGAGTACATTTCTGCAAAAAACTCTATTCTTACTCGGACAGGTAAGTTTTTCCTGGATCACAAATTTACTTCATTTGCATAGCTTTCAGCAGCAAAGTAGATAATTTGCATAACATAACACTGTCCGTGCAAGAGTAGTTTTAGGAGCTCTCATGCATGCCCCTGCTGGCAGTTGCTGGATCGCTTGGTGGACATATTGGCTGTCTGCCAGCTTACTCTACTCTTAGACTCCGTGCAAGCCTTCGTGAATCCGGCCCTAAGAACAAACACCTAGCACTGCTCAGAATGCAGTCATGATGGCACCACCTACTCTGACCCAGTAGACATTGCCAATGTACTTGTCAGATAATTCACTGATAACATCATCCTGGGAAGGACCATTCAAAGCCCACTTAAGCCTGAAATCCTCATACCCCTTATCATCACTAAGGATCATATCTGATATGTTGTATGGTGTTAAAGACTAAAACTGCTTCCTGCATGGGACCTGATGATATACCTGAATATTTAGTAAACTGTAGTGAGCCTGGTTAAACAGTAGTGAGTCCTGGTTAAACGGTAGTAAGCCCTGGTTAAACAATAGTCAGCCCTGGTTAAACAATAGTAAACCCTGGTTAAACGGTAATGAGCCCTGGTTCAACAGTAGTAAACTCTGGTTAAACAGGAGTGAGTCCTGGTGAATCCAGCCCTTAAACTATTCAACTTCAATTTAAGCCACCAACTTCTCTGCTGAAGTCAGGCACACTGCAGTGGTGATGCCACACCACAGGAATGGCACCGTCACTGACCCCATCAATTAAAGGCCCATTAGCATGATGAGTCTCACATATAAAGTTATGGAGCACATTACAACTGACCTGATTAACTCTCATAAGGTCATAAGGCTAGATCTGCAACAGTTTGACTTTATTAAGGCTAGATTTTGTCTAATGCATCTTTTTAACTTCTATAAAAAAATAATGCCCACTGTTGACGGTCACCATGCTGTACACATGGCATACCTTGACCTGGTCAATAACATTGACACTGTAGACCATGCAAGCATAATTAGTAAGTTAAATGCATTAGGAATAGATCCTTATGTGGTAAGATGGATAGCAATTTTTCTAAGGGACAGAACCCATACTGCACAGGTTGAAAGAGCCACAAAAAAGAACATGAAAGTAACCAGTGGTATTCCTCAGAAATGTTTTTTGGGACCCCCTTTTGACATTTATTTTTCCAACATCCAGACCACAAACCACATAGTTACATTTGGTAAACTCTCCCTTCGCCCAGTATATGACATAGATGATATCCCACTCCAAAATGAGAATGTGCATATAGAATTTCGAAAATATGTTGATAATTCCTTCCCCTTTGATCATCACATAACAGCAGTAATCAGCATGTCTTTCTAGTTAGCACAGCTGATCACCAATAAGATGTATTCTGAATCCAGTGAGGTCATTGTCTCAATATATTCAGCATTGATTACACCAGTTATTTAATACAATGCTTCCTTTACTGTGTATCCCATTAAACTTATAAAAAAAAATAGGAAGATCCCAGAACTTCCTAACTAAGAAGATCACTGACTTAAAAATCCTAAGCTATTTAGAAAGAGTAGAAGCACTGTCCTTTTATTCAGTACCTTATGATCTCCTGAGTGTAGGTCTATACCTTCCCTTCAAGCCATTAGGGACTAGTAGTCAAGGATCTTTTATATTTCAACAAGCTGCATAATCCCACAAATACCGGAACAATGGATCCTTATCTACACCAGCAGAATAAGGTGGAAAGACAGGTTAATTACACAGTTCCCCCAGTGGAATAGAAACCCACTGCAAATTAAACAGTGTGGTACATTATCTTCCTTCAAATGGGAATGAAGCAATCAGATGGGTATTCACAAATTCACCCTTGGCTTTAATAATCTGGTCACGCTCAAGAGAGGAGGTTCAGTCCAAGGGTGGGTACTGGCATTATGTAAATGGTCTCAAATGCCTTGTATTTTCTATGGTCCTTTGATCAAATAATTAAAGAGACATGAGCACTGAGTGTTTGAATAAATGTTTGTGGATTTTACTTCTTTTCAGTGTGGTTTGCTGTTACTTTCTTTGGTACCAGCTGTGGAACTGTTCAAGTGCTGGTTACATAATATTTTCACGACATGGTGTAGATCCTGCTGCCTTTCTTCTTACCCACAGTTAGATGGTTACACAGGGAGGAGTGGGTAAAAGTACTTGTTGGAGACATGGTTACTATCTTCCTCCTGAAGTTGGTGTGTCAGTGGCCACAACCCAGTGTGGCTGCAGGGCCATCATATAGGGACAGGCTAGTACCACTAGTGCCATGGCAGAGTTAGTAAGGTTCATGCAAGGTATGCATGATAATCTATGGTAGTCCATGTTCCATATGTGTGATAATTTTGATAGATTCAGTCCCATCACCACAACCACCAGTACATCACACACATACAGAAACAGACAGACACACACACACACACACACACACACACACACACACACACACACACACACACACACACACACACACACACACACACACACACACACAAAACAATATGTTAATAATCAGCATTCGCACATTTCCTTTGGAAAGACATACATGCATGCTGTCTTCTCTATCTGTGCCCTGCGCTTTGTACACTGGCACTTGGGTTGCCAGTGCTTGATGCACAAAGTGGCCAACCTATGCATAGGTAAATGTAGCCTGATGTTGGTTTTACATGCTTCATTACTGCTTTGTATCTGCTCTACTCTGGCATATTATGTTCAAAAGCTATGCAGAAGCTGTTGCCTCCTTGTTAGTGCTATGGCATACTGCACCTGCTTCCATCTGGCATGATCATCCCCTACTGCTGACTCATTCACTGAATCCTCGTCTGACTCAGTCTGCACAACTTGGTGTGCTGGGGAATGTTGCTCCTGAAAGAGCATGTCCTGCTGTAACTTTATCCTAAATATGATATTGTGTAAAACTGCACACACTGAAACTATTTTTGCACATGTGCCAGGGTCATACCTGTATAACACCAACATACAAAGAGTGTGCCTTCAGAAACTCAAATGCATGCTCAGTATAATACTCTTTGTTTACAATTGGACATGGTTTTATCCATGGTCTGTTTGATTTGTGGATTTCATAGGGATGTTGCCTGTCAGGTTTCCAGGGCAAATTCAACATCACCAACAATATGCCTTTGGAGGAAGTCACCCCTCTGAAATGTTGGTACAGGTTACAAACATGCCTTCTGTTGGAGTCCTGATAACTGCCTGGATGGCCTACAGACACATTGTGGATGATACCATGGGCATTACAGACCACCTGACAGGTGATGGAATGATACCCTTTAAGATTCATATAACTCATTCCCAGTTCACCAGGCGGGGCCTTTATTTTAGTGTGCGTACAATCTATGGCCCCCATTACATCAGGGAAATGGGATGCACCACGGAAATTCTGCATAGTGTTGACTTTCTCCTATATGGTAAGTGGGAAATACATATGATATCCCACATGATGACGAATGACATCACAAAACTGAAGGAGTATTCTCAATATAAATGCCTGAGATACCCCCTCTGTGTCCCATGTAGGTCACTGAATGGTCACCATACTGATATATAAGAAGCCACAAATATCTCTGTATAATATCAAATATTCAACACTACTATCCACCCAGGCCTTTACAGTCTGCTGATCAACACGTACTACTTATTATCAAAATCTTACAGTTCTTATGGTGAATCCTTTAACTCAATTTCTAGGTACCCAAAATCTGGAGCACCATCCCACTTTCTCTGAAACAAGACCATTCTCTCAAGTATTTCAAAACACATCTAAGGTTGAATATAATGTACTCATGGCTCTGCCTATATTTTGTCACCTGGTCATTTAACATGTATAGAATTGTGACCACATCTATCTCTCCTTCTCACTTTTTAACAACTGTATTTCCCCCACCTACTTCTTTCGTTTCTCTATTTGTTTTGTAACTTCCTTCTTTACATGACAGCCACAAATGATCACATCCTAACTCATCTCTATAATCCTTGGCTTTGCAACTGTTTTATGTACTCCCCTCTCACTAGTTTGCTGTATTTATTTACTATGCTGTTTTTAATAATTAGAAAGACAAAACAATACACTGTGATTACTCTCATTCTTTTCCAACCTATTTACTGCATTGCAATTTATTTGAAACAATCACATTTCCATTTGCAATGTTTTATTTATTGCAGTATTCATGTTACACATTTTCATGTTTTATATTTTTATATTTTTTTTCAATTCCTGAACTTTTGTTTTCATTTATTGCTGCTCTGTTGGCTTTGCATCTCTCTTGAAATTGCATATTTTTTTTAAATTGTATGCTCAGATATCTTTTCTTTGTATGTTTTGTACTTCTGCAATATTCCATTCTTTGTTTCTGTTTTGAATTGACATATTCATTCATTGTATTCTTGGAGTTTTTCTCCCTGTGTCTCCTCTTAAAAGGGGTCTTACACCCAATCAGACTTTCCCAGTAAACAAACGCAATAAGTAAATAAATGGATTATACATGTTGCCACACAAACAGTAGTCTGAATTATGATAAAATGTATCACTGCAACAAAGAAGGTTTTCAATTCTCTTATAGAATAACGAGCTATGTGAAATAAATCTGCATTTGGTACAAAACAACTAAACAAATGTGCCATTGTTCCTTTTAGAATTCAGCATAGCAAACCCAAAATTTCGCTTTCCTGCTGTACTATGATATTGTTCCTTTCCTTTGATGAAGAAATGTTGGTTTTCTCATCCAACATGAAACATAACATTTTTGCCTATTAATATTTTTCAATTGTCTTTGACAATCCAAGCCCAGTCTTGCTTTTGTATTGGTCTCTACAGAGTTGACAGTAATGCTGTCAAAACCACCGGTGACAGATTCAAATTTTAGCCTTTATTCTTCTCTGATTTCATTAAAATTTGTCAAATTACTCCTCTAGATAAACATTTCCAGTCAGTCAGTCTACATACAATATAATTCTTACCTCCTGTTATTCTTGAATGTCTTATATGCTGACTTCTCACCAAATTGTACTTTAAGTGGTTGGGATGACCACTCAGAATGTGAGTACATCAGTATGGGTCTACATCATATAAATGAAATCCCACTTACCTGACTTTCATTATACTGAGCCGAGAACACCGAAAGTCCACAACACCGGCCGCTCGGAACACCAATGTTTACAACCTGTACAATTTGTTGAGAAGTCAGCATATAAGACATTCAAGAATAACAGCAGCTGAGAATTATATTGGTAAGTAGACTGAGTATCTGGAAATGTTTATCTATACAAACTATTTGACAGTTGGGTAAGTTGGGTAAGTGGGATTTCATTTATATGCAGGGGACCCATCAGTATACATCTCCGTCTAATAAATCTATGAAAATCTCTAAGGCTAAGCAAAGAAATGCTGAACTTAGCAGATGCAAATCTGAGAAATACACCACTGCTGTTGATAAATACAAAAATAAACAGAAAAGTCCAGGTCGCATGACCACACAAAATATGTTGTCTATAAAATTAAAAAGGGATTTAGTATGGTAAGCAAACTTAGAATTCTAAATTCATTTCTCCTCACAACCTTCCACCATAAGGTTAGCAAGACTGGTAACAACTGTGATTCCCCACTATGTCTCCCAATGTCTATTTATAAAATTTTCCAGTAAAATGAAAAGCAAATATTTGTAGTTTATTTATAGTTTTTATTTATGGGGAGCAAGAACTCCCCAACTTACTGAACTATAACCAACTGACCATGGCTCATCATTTGCTGTACCACCCAAACAAGATTCCTGATCTCTCAGGCTTATTCAGCTTTCACAATTCTGCTTGCCAACTAAGATCCACAAACAAAGCCCTTCTTGAAGTAGCTAAGTGTAGACACAGTGCTGGTGAATCCCTGTATTCCTACACAGTGGCTAAAATCTGGAATACTCTTCCACCAGATATCAGATAGCAAAACAGCAGTCCCATCTTTAAAACCCAATTAAAAGCTCACCTCAATTTCATCTGGCAATGTACCTGTACTGACCATGGCTAGCCCTACTACCACCATTCAAATAAATCTTCCTCTGGCACTACTCAAAGGTCAAACGCATAGAAAAAAAACTACCATAACAAATTGTATTTTTAAATGCATGTATATAACTGTATATATTATTACTTTCTTACTCAAATACATTATATTTTCTGTTATACTACTGTACGCTATATATTGTACACTGCTGTAACTTCTCATCCTACTATGCTATGATATAATATTGTTTGGACTATTAATTTGTACTCATCTCTGACTTTTGTATTTTTATCATATATGTGGAGCTTTTTATTTTTTATGATTATGTATGTGGAGCCTTTCTCCCCGCGTCTCTGCTGAAAATGGGCACCTGATTCCCCAGTCAGACCAACCCAGTAATCAAATATAAAATAAATAAATATAATTCAATGCAACATCTTACATTTTAATGACATTTTTAATTTTTGTAAATTCTAAATATTTTTCTCACAATCTTATTAGCTATATATGACCATATATCCTGCAAAATAAATGAACAGAGATATTTAACATCCATGGTACCAAGAACAGTTGCATCATTAGCATGGGAATATATACATATATATATATATATATATATATATATATATATATATATATATATATATATATATATATATATATATATATATATATATATATATATATATATATTTTTTTTTTTTTTTTGCATAAAATCAAAATAATTCCTGCTGAGTTAGGCAGAAGTGTATGCTTGTAGGTTAAACTAACTATTGGGGTAAGTACTTGTTATGCAGTTTTATAACTATCATCTGAAACCGATAATCTAAAGTATATTTTTCCTGATTCTTATTGTTTGTAGGTGTCCCAAAGGGGAGAAAATACTGAGATTAGGAAAGCTACAATTCTCATATGGCTCAGGAACAAATTGTACAATAGGTTAGCTAGGTCATACAGCAACACAACATGCATATATCTGCTTTGTTTACTTGTAAGCAACATCATTTAAGAGAATTTCAGAATATTCAAAATATTTTTCAATGCCCATCACAACCACTGCACAACCATTATCATCTTAAATTAATACTTTTTTTCTTATTAGAAAAAAAAACTTTAATTTAGTCCTTTGTTAAAAAATAAATTTACCAAATCCTGATCTGTTAGGCTCACTTAAAAACTTGACAGCGTACTTTTGACATAATCATTCAAACACTGAGAGGGAGGGGATGGTTTGATAGAGGCAGCACCTGGGATTCTTCACTAGTACTAGGACAATTTTGTTCTCAGGTAAAACAATATTAAAGAAGTTATCTACTGTAAACTCAGAGTATATATGCACTATGCACTTTGATTTCATGCAGGCCACGGCTACATTAGGAATTAGTTTGCAGCAGCAGCCAGAAAAAAATAAAATTGCATTTTATTCAATTTATTGTTCTGCTGGAAAAAGTAGAAGTCTGCTGGCTTAATATTTTATCTCAAGTACTTGAAGTTTGCAAAAGTCCTACCTATGTTCATATGTTATGTGTTCTGCCACTGATCTGGACCTAGATTTTCATAGTGCTCCCATTTCTGTTTTATGAATGGTCAACCCCACTATTGAGAAGTGGTTCATGACAGGTGTCATATATCATAACAAATTGAAGGGATCACCTCAAAAGATCTCTTCCTGTTTTTTTTTTTTTTTTTTTTTTTTTAACACATAAATCTCTTGCCCATAGTTATTCTGTTTGGCCGTCTGGCTCCTCAGACAGTTCCATAGCCAAACCTGGCTACTGCTTTCATCAATATTGTTAACGTATTTTAAATAATACACATTTCCTGAGGTGCACTTTTTATGGTCCATTTCTGATATTTTGGACTTCTTTGTTATGAAAGTTATCTCATGCTACTGCATATCAAAATATCTATAATGACTTTTAGAGTTATTGAAGCAGGAAGCATTTCTTTAACTCACCACACACCTGTTCTACGTATAAGTCCTTAAACTAGATGAATTATGAGTGTACCAGAATCCTAATATACTGAGGGGCCTTTTATCAAAGAAAGACTCATGAGCCATGTAGAGCTCAGTACTTATTGGTATGTTACTAAGGAATCCAGAGAAGTGCAAGGCTTGCAGATGGTCTTCACTTCAGTCCACATTTCTAAGAAGACATTGTCCCACTCTAAGTCCTTAATTAATGTACTTTTTCTCCAGTGTCTTCCGTACTTATCTAGATAAACCAGAGAGGCTGCTGCCCATTCATTTTCCACTATGAAAGGATTAACAGGTCTTGAAAATAGCATTTTCAGGTCAGTACTGATCAAAAATGGAAGCCCATCTACTATGAAGCCAAATATCAGATGCTGAATGAAGAGATAATTCTGAAGTTAAGGTCTGGGAAGAGTCGGCCAGTTTTTCTGTTCATCATTCTCTGAACCAGACATGACCACTAAATGAAATAACAAGAACCACACTCAACTGATGAAAAGATTCCTAACTACTTTTTATTATTTTTGCTGATTGTGAAGCATGTTTTTTGTATTCTGATTGCTGCATTTTGCTTTACAGCCACTCAACAAACTCATATATGTCTATCTATCTATCTATCTATCTATCTATCTATCTATCTATCTATCTATCTATTATTTGTGTTAACTGCCACTGGGTCAATATTGTCTCACTGTGCTATATGGACACTTGTCCTAAGCTATGTTATGTTTTTTAAGTCAGATGATTGATCACAGATACAAGAGTATTCCTGAGAATTCTAATTATGTTAGCTCATCATATTACTGCTCTATCTCTTTTGAGTTGAACTTTGTTCTTGACAAGTATGGCGTATTTCTCTAATGAGCTATTTCTGACATTTTTCTGGTGAGGGGTGGGAGTCTGTAGGATCAACCTAATTGTTCCCATTCCTTTACCTTTACACAACTGACTTTCTTTCTTCCATCAGGATAAAATCTCTCAGTGCATTCATTTTTGATGAAGGCAAGAATCAGTTGTTACAAAGTGAACCAGTCTGCAGGTCCTGTGTACTGTTCTGACACCACCCCCTTGGCAGCTTTTGTGTTTCACTGTAGCTGATTTAGGAGGTATATGACTATGTAGCATAAGTATGCTAAACTCTTTGCTGTGGGTGATACATCTTCAGTCCTGTAGGTGATACCAGTGCAGTGCGCTGAGCTGTGTCTGCCCCTCCCTCCCACTGCAGTGAGTGAACTGGTACCAGCTCATCACTCTCATCCTTCTGTGACCAGTCTCTCTGGAGCATGTGGCACTAGTCCATCAATAATGTTTGCAGTGCAGTCAGGGCTTAATCATATCACTCTGTGCCCTGAGGCCATGCCACCAGTTCTGAATTTATCCCACTGTCTATAACAGCTGACATTTGCTGCACACATCTTAAAACAATTCATTCTTAGAAATCCAAATAATATTTTGTCTGACACTTTGGGAGAGAGGTTATGACTGTGCCATGGTAGACCCAAACCCTACAACCGTCTTGGGTTTTATTTTCTCAGTCTGCATTTCCCAGGCTGATTAACAAAACACACACACACACACACACACACACACACACACACACACACACACACACACACACACACACACACACACACATACACACATACACACACACACACACACACACACACACACACACACACACACACACACACACACACATATAGATATATATATATAGATATAGATATATAGATATACTTTTTCCATGCCATCACTGTGATTTTTCTCTATAAACAGCAATGCATTAACAATCTTAACAAACACTGATAAAAATCGCCAGTGCTATTTTTATTTTATTTTACATTTGTTATTCAGGGGTGTCTGACTGAGCCGAAAAGGCCCTTTTTCAGCAGAGGCTTGGGGAGAAAAGCTCCACAAAGAAAAATTACAGGTACATTTAGTTATTTAGACATGATTAGAATACAAACAAATTACAAAAGACATGTTTTTACAGTGGTATGCAGCACATCAACAGTTACAGTGGAGAGAACAAACAAAAAAATATTAATTTAAAAATAAAGGTAATTAATAGATTTGTGGTGTACAGCTGAAATTTGGAACATAGGTAGAATACATACATAGTAAACAGGTACAGTACATACACTGTAGATTAGCCAGTGTTTGAGAGCAAAATTGAATACTATTATCAAGTACTCTAGGTTTAGTATGTGTACCTTATCAGCTTTCACTATCCTGGGGAGCAATCATGGCACTGCCAACTTTGCTTGAGATGTTGCTTGGTGAGGTCTTTAAAAAAGGCTTTGGATGATGTGTTTTGAATGCTAGTGGGGACAGAGTTCATTTTTTTTAGCCACTGAACTACTATATAGTGCATCTCCAAAGCTATTGTAGCTGTTGGTGACTTCTAGTAGTAGTTTGCTTGATGATCTAAGAGGCCTTTTGGCTGAGTGATGTTGTACTAGGTTTTTGAGGGCAGGACACTTATGGGTGATGTAATAGATAGAATGACAGAGGCAGAGCTGATTGTAGGTTAGGAGGTTGGGCAGTTCAAGCCAGTGGAGCTGTCTCAAAGCAGTACAGTGATGAGTTCTATATGAGCAATTTGCAGCAAAGCAGGCAATTCTGTTATAGCAGGCTTCCATTTTGCTTAGTTCAGTTTGTTGAGATTAGTCAGAATGGGAGATGCATAGAGTAGGGTGGATAGAAGCTGAGAGCGAGCAATGGCTGATCTTGTATTGTTGGTAAGAAATGGTTTGACACGGTAGAGTGATCCCAGTTTGGCATGTACTTTTTTAATAGTTAAGTTGAGATGACTATCAAATTTTAGGTGGGAGTCTATGGTTATTCCCAATAGCTTAGCCTGTGCCACTGGAGTGATTGGAGTAGCATTTGTAGAGTAGATAATGAATTGACTGTTATCAGTGTTTTTATTAGAACTGGTTATAATCATATGAGTTTTCTTTGGATTGAGGATAAGTTGGGCTTTGGTAAGGTAGTTTTCAACGTCAGAGAATGCTAGTTGAGTTGTTTGCAGGACGGTGGGAATGTTTTGTGCAGCACAGATTAAGGTAGTGTCATCTGCATACTGAATGTGTGGAAGTATGGAGGTCATTTGTGAAAATTATGAATAGTAGTAGTCCTAAGATAGAACCCTGTAGGACTCCTATAGTTATGGGCAGCTGAGGAGAGAGAGAATTTTCCCATTTCACAGCTTACCTGTCAGTTAAGTAGCTTTGAAACCAGATAAGAGTGAAATTTGATAGGTGATATTGGTTTAGTTTGTTTAGCAGGATTTGGTGCAAGACTGTGTCAAATGCTTTGGACATATCCAAAAAAAGAGTTACCTGCAAGCCTTCATTTTTGAGACAGTTTACTGTGTCTGTGAAGCAGAGGAGGGCTGTAGTGGTACTATGGGCAGGTCTGAAACCATGCTGAGTAGGTGACAGGATGTTGCTGTCTAGGAGATGGTTTAGCATCTGGGTATGGATGCATTTTTCTAGGATTCTGGCCATGGGGGAGAGTAAAGCAATGGGTCTGTAGTTATTAAGTTCAGTGGAGGTCCCTCCTTTATGTATGGGTGTAACATAGGATATTTTCCAGAGTTTTGGCACATAGTTTTCAACAATTGATCTGTTTATGAGAGTGGAGATTGGGATAGCAATAGTATTGGCTGTGAGTTTCAAGAAATAGCTGGGGAGTAGGTCGACTGCTGTTGATGAGGTTTTTAGTTTGGAGAGCATGCTTTTAATTGAAGTGGTGGAAACTGTTTTGGGAGTAAAGCTTGTATTAGTGTTATTTGTGTGTGTGTAGGGGGGGGGGGTAGTAAGGAAGGAACTGTCCTGTGATACTAAGGATAGAATTGAGTTCACAAAGTGGGAGTTGAATTGTGTTTTGATGGGAACTTTAGTGTCAGGGGTGGTTTGTCTGGGGGTAGCCTTTTGGGTGGGTTTTAGTAGCTGGTTTACATTTTTCCAAAATGTTTGGTGTTTGTGTTGGTATTTTGTTTGTAATGTTGTGTAGTAGGATTTTTGTCCAGCCTAATGCATTTTTTTGCACAGTTGCACAGTTCTTGGTACATAGGCTTTGTGTTTGTTTATTTTTTTTATAGTAAAGCCAGGCAGTGTCTCTGGACTTGAGGATTTGTTTGGTTTCTTTACTGAGCCATGTTTTTTTAGAGATTCTAACCTTGATTTTGCGCAATGGAGTGACAGTGTCTAGGTGTTCTAGAAATGTTTTGTTGAAATATGCTACAGCCTGGTCAAGTGGGATGGTTTTTAGGGGGGTCCAGTCACAGTTACAAAGTATTGAGGACCTCAGGAGAGAACTTTTTTGTGTTTCTAGTGGATATATAGTTAGTGGGTTTGCATATGCTTGTTCTACTATGTATAAAGTATATTATGTTGTGGTCACTTTAGGTGTCTGGGAGACTGCCTGCTTAGGGGTACAATGTGGGGTTGTTAGATAAGACCCAGTCAAGGATGGATTCCCTTTTAGATTTTTTTATCACATCTAGTTGGAATTTGGACTAGCTGCTGGTAGCCATGGAGATTTATTAGATTTCTTGGAGGTTCTGATATGCAGGTGAACCAATCTAGGTTGAAATCCTCGAGGATAAGGGTTTCTTGTGAGTATGTGGAAGAACACTAGGATAAGAAGTCTTCAAGGCTATCAGGTGTATTACCAGGTGGAATATAGATCACAATTGTGGTGATGACCTTTTTAGGGTGAAGTTGAAGTTGTGAGATAAGCATGTCCCAATTATTGGGGGAGGGGGTGGGAGTTTGGTAATTGATGTACAGTTAAGTTAGACTTATGCATTAATGCAGTTCCACCCCCTTTATGAAGTGGTCTGTCTTGTCTAATGATATTGTAGCCAGTAGGGAGAACTTCTGAATTAGCTATGTTTTTATTTAGCTAGGTTTCTGTTAAAGCATCTATGTCTGGGGAGTAGTGTGCTATTGTGGCTTGGAGTTCAGATATTTTATTTTTGATACTTCTAATATTAATATTTAGCATTAAAAGATGGTTGGTTTTGCCGCTGTAGTTGATTTGCCCAGGGATGAAGATAGTGGGGGTGTTATGTTCTGACATTTGTCTTGGAGCAGTTTGTGTTGGACAGGATGGATTTGGGCCTGGGTTGGGGTGGATAAACCCACTTATGGTGAGCTTGGTGTTAAAATGGCGATACAGATGTTGGAGTTTGGTGAAGAGTGTGAGAAAGTATTGCGTTTTTTTGGAGTAGGAATGAGAGCATATGTGTTTAGTTCTGAATTGGTCCATTATGTAGTTCTTAAACAATTGTGAGCAGATATTATTATAATGCATGGTGTCTGTATTTGAGAGTGCATAATGTAGTGTTGTGCTACTATGTTTAGGGATATTACTAGAGTGATAACTTGTGGTGTTATAAAGATTTATGAGAAGGCAGACTAGACTTAGTTGTGTGATAGTCATGGTTAGAAAGTTTAAGTTGGTTCTATGTGGGGGTCTGAATAGGAATTATAGGGTTGCACTATATGTGAATTGGTAAGTAGTGTGGGTGATGTAAAAAGTGCCTAGTGGAAATGAGAGTGATTGGGAGTATTTTGTGTGGAGCAAGTTGGTGTGGTATAATGTGATATGACTTGAGGAGCTGTGATTGGTGGAGGTGATGTGAGGGTGAGCTGTCGGTGTGGCTGTGATTACTATAAATGTAGAAGTAGTGGGGGTGGGAGGGAATAGGGGGCAGGGCAGGGGAGTGGAGAGAGCCCAAGCATTAGCGAGGTCGAACGGAGTGGGGCAGAGCCCACCAAGACAAGAGTAAATGTAAGTATTACTTTACAAAGCTGGACACTTTAAAACAAATTCCTGAGGTCTAAAGGCTTACCAGCAAGCAGAATGCAATTGCTGATGAACACTTGTATCCTGGTGGGAGACTAAAAATTTAAAGATGGCTCCATGCTCAGCAGGATTCTAATATAGACTTAGTATTGGGGGAGGGAGATAGCCCAAGGGGTGTAAACCAGGTGGAATGCAAATAAACCAGAGAGGCAATCAGTGGAAATCTATTAGTGAAGGCCTCAGAAGGGGTAAGTAATAATTCAAACTACCTGTAAAGTGAAGGAGAAAAGAGACAGCAAAGTTTATTAAGGCTGAGAGTGTGTCTTCACATTGAATTGCTGATTAGTAACCAGTTTGTGAACAGCTTAGAGTAGGGAGATACATTAGCAATGAAGGGGAATGTATAGAGATGAAAATAAACAGGTGGGCCTCCAAGTGATACAAACTAAGGTAGAAAGCATTGAGAGGGCTGCTTGATGGTTAATTTAGTCACAGGGATCTGAATTAAGTGTATACTGTATATTGGACAGTTAGGATTACTGCACTAGCTGGGGGGGTACAAGGCTACAACAGTCAGTTTTATTAGCACGCTGAGAACTACTAAGAAATACTGCTAATGTAATAGCTTCACTCTCATAAAACATACAAGTATAATGCTGTGAGGCTCAAAATGTATATCCTTGTTTAGTTTTGCAGTTCCGATTCCTTCTTAGACTGTATGGGTGGGGGTGGTAGCTGCAGACTGCAGATTTGCTTGAGTGTGTTCAGCAAGCAGAATGCAATTGCTGAAGAGCATTTGTGTCCTGGTGGGAGACTAGAAATTTAAAGATGAACCATTTAACTTCCTCATATCTTTTGTCATATCATGGCCCTTTATGTCTCATGACAGGGTGGTCATTCCACTGCTTGCAGTCAACACATTTAGGCAGCACTGTAAACCCCACATTAATAAAACACAATGACGCTGAGCATGTTTCCTTACTGATACAGTGCACAGTATTATAACACAATGAATGCTCTGCTATATGTCCCAAATTACAATCAGATTGTTGTTTTTAATACTATACCATTTCACTTACTCATGACAGTATGTTAGGAGCTAACAGATGTCAGCTTTCAGCTAACTAAATAAGTAAACTTTGTTTGGTCAAATGCAATGAAATGTGCTTGCTCAAGACAAGAGCAATGCATACATTACATATTGAAAACTATATAAAAGGACAAACTATTTGTTTTCAAAAACAGCCAGAGAAATCCATAATGAGATTTATGAACATCTTTTGTCTAAATTAAAGAAACTGGGAAAACAACATGAAGAAATTAATGTATTTTTAAATAAACAGGTACAATTCATATATAAATTAGGATGAAGCAAGAAACAGGCCAATTAAGGAGAAGTATACCAGCAAATTCCAGTCCAGAACACACTGTAATACATAATCCAGTAACGTGTGGGATGCTTTCAAAAAGCACAACGCCAGCTGTGAAACAACTCCTTTATTGAACCAAAGCATGTTGAGCATATTTACCTAGGTTTCGTCCATACCAAGGAACTTCATCAGAATACAAAGCCACAGTTTCTGAGACATTTTTAAATACATAAGGTTACACCCAATTGATTGATTAATTAATATCAGATGACTCATTAATTGCTAACATATTAAGTTAGTTGACTAACCTCACTACTAAAAATACTAAAACCACATAATATAAGACCAACGCTATACTATATAAAAAAATTGATTAATAATAACTTACGTATTACAAACTGTACATTTCATACATTAATATATCCACATAATTAAATAAAACCCATTGCATGTAATAATAAATATATATATATATATATATATATATATATATATATATATATATGAAATTAATGTATATATATTGATGAATAATATATATGTGTGTATAATGTATGTAAATATATAAAATATGTATTAATGCATAATATAATATGTGCCATAAATTTATCAACTTCTTATTAATAATGAACGTCAAAAGTAATAAAAACAACAATAATAATGATTTTATTGAATGTAATGTAATATAAATAAATAAACAATGTAATCCCAATTTCTTTTACCTTTATTTCCCTTTTAACCTATTAATTTTTAATATAGGTGTAATGGTATGATATTCGTTCAAACCATGTTTGTTATATGCATCCAAAAGAATTTGCCATTTCAATTCTTTAACATCCAAATCATACTGGGTAATCTTACCCTGCTGATCATTAATAACATGTTGAATTACACAAAATTTAAACTTGTGTTCGGCATTACTAATAATGTGTCTAGCCAAGGCATTAGTTGTTTTAGAGTGTTGAATATCTAACAAATGTTCTTTGACTCTATCTCTAAAATGCCTGCTAGTTTTCCCAACATAGAATGCTTTACAATTTTGGCATAATGCAAGGTAAACTACATTGGATGTATAACAATTGAAATGACCGTAAATATTGATGTTACAAGAATTTACAACTATATTAGCCCCTGTGCATTGAATATGTGTACACACAGAACACCTACTGCATTTAAAATTCCCTTTTGGTCTAGTGTTGTATCTTTCATTGTTATCATTGTTTTGTTCAAACATATCCTTAAATGACAAACTTTTCCTATATACAAATTTAATCTGCCCTTGAAACAAATGACCCCAAATGTTATCTCTGACCAAAATATTCCAATTCCTCTTAATGATTGTTTCAATAATTTCAAATGTGTCATTGAATGTTGTTATATATAAGGGAATGTTGCTATACATAGATTCAACACCTGAAACATTTGTATTACATCTTTGTGTGGAAAATACACAATGAAGTATTGCTTGATATGTCCCATTTTTCCTTTTATCTGTCACTTCTTGAAGAATATTTTCACAAAGTTGTTCAGGATAGCCCCTATTAAGAAATAATTGTAACATGTACTTCAATTCATCAATAAATTCCTGATCGTCACTCACCATCCTGGCCACCCTGACCATCTACCCCTTGACAATAGCTTTCTTCTGATGGTCAGGGTGCCAACTATTAAAATGTAGATATGAGTTCAAGAATGTTGATTTTCTATGAATGTTTGTTTTTAAACTATTTACATCCTTATTATAAGATAACTTAACATCCAAATAGGTGATTGTATTCTGACTAACTTGATGAGTAAATTTCAAAAATCTAACAGTCGTATTAATATACTTAAGAAAATAATTCAGAGCACTTTCATCATCGTCCCAGATGATAAAAATGTCATCCAGGTATCTGGTATATATCTTAATGTGCTCATAATATTCCGTTTTAAAAATATAATTGTTTTCCCAATAACTCATAATAAGGTTGGCATACATTGGGGCACATGGTGCCCCCATTGCCACACTATTGATTTGTTGATAATAATTACCCTCATAAAACAAAAGGTTATTGTGCAAAACAATGTCCATTAAGTTGACCAATGTATTAATTCTATCCTGTTCATACAAATGTGTCTCAAATAATTGTTCTTCCAACCATATAAGTCCTATGTCATGCGGTATAGTTGTAAATAAATTGCATACATCCACTGTTACAAAATAATACCCATCTTTCATATTGAATTCTTGAGTCTACTCAAAAAGTCCCATGAATCTTTGGTAATATATGGAAATCTTGACATACCTTCTTTAAAATAATAGTCTAAGAATTGACTAATGAAGCAAGTTTTGCTTCTCTTTCCATCAACAATTGGTCGAAACTGCAAGTTATTCAATCCCTTGTGAATCTTAGGTATACCAAAAATTCCACTTATAACAGGATTTTCATTCATCAAATATTCATGTTCGATCTCTGAAATCTCCCCCTGGTACAACATATCATCTAGTTGCAAGTCTATTTTTTTGAAAGCAATATTGATTTCATTTTTACTCACGTCAATGTAAGCTTCACTTAGTAACATATTTGTCATGTAGGAAATATAATCACTGTTATCAGTAATAACCATTCCATTGCCCTTATCGGGCCTCATAATTCTAATATTCCTCATATTCCATATTTCTTTAAGCATAACTTGCTCTTCTTTGGTCATATTAGAATGTATATTTTCCCTATATGATTTATGAAAATTCCTCATATCAATTTCACTCAGCTTTTCAAATATAGCCACATTATCATTCATAGGGGGGTTAAATATGCTAGGTTTAATGAACTTGCCCTTATTAATATTATTATTGTTTTCAGCATCATTTTGAAAATAAACCTTTAGGTTTAATTTACAGGTAAATAACTTTAAATCCAACACAGATTCCACTAAATTCCCTTTCTTGCATGGAACAAAACTAAAACCTCTTGAAAATAGGTTTACTTGTTGTTCATTGATGGGCAATTTTGAATAATTAAATACTTTGAAATCTCCCTTGATATTGGTCACAATAGTGGGGTTACTTAAAAATGCATTTTCCATTACATTCAATACATTATCAATTCCTATATAATTCTCATTAGTTGCAACATATTCACCCATGTTTCCCTTTATTTGTTGCCCAAAATAATATTATGGGTTGCAATCAATAAAAAAATTGACATCATTGTTATTTTCTATTAAAAAATTGACTTGTTCACATTCAAATTTACTACTTACAGTGACATTGCTTCCACATTCTAATATTATTTCATCCTCACCACTGACATCAATAACATTACTATTAGTATTGTAACATTCATATATACTTAAATTCATAAGAGTGTCATTTTCCATGATATCAAACTGGTGTTGTGTGAATTGCTCACAACTTACACCTAATTTGTTAACAGTACCATCCATCGTGACATCATGCGAAACTAAATCATTTAGTGATATTGACTTAGCGTTATTGACGTGACATTCTGTGTTAATAGACAAATGTCGTGTGTCAAAATCATGACATTTTAATATATATGAAGAATTAGCAAAGTCAATACTACCACAAAAACTTTCCACATTATGTTTACTCACTATTTCATTCGATAACTCTGTATTGAACAATCCAAAATTGGAATAAATATCCTTATATATAATTCCATTGGTGTTTTGTATTGACGCCTGCGACGTTCTCTCATTCATTTGCGCTTCCACCCTTGTTTCTGATTGAATAAAAAATTCTGCTTGGGTTGAGCACCTTTATGGTTGTATTCTTGCGTGGTGGTGGTATACCCCTGATTTTTAAGTCTATCCGAGCGTCGTACACCTTCTTCTGTGGAACTTCCATTAACAATACAGTCCTCAGTTTCTTTGTCACATTCAAAAGGCGGATTGACGTCATCAATGGTGACTGTGTTCTTTTCACTCGTTCTGTTACCATGGTTACCTTGCTTGTCACTACAAACTATGGATTTAGGATAAGCCTGACCCATTTCGTATCTTTTGATGTCCCTTTGGATTTTAGTATTTTTCTTTTGATACAAAATATCACAACTGTGTGAAACATCCGCAATGATGTGAGTGTAATTATTATAATAATGGTCAAAAAGAAGGTCTTTGGTGATAGCGTTGTTTAAATCATCCAATTGGCTGAGCAAGCCTTCTATTTTAATATTATTATATTTGACCATAATGTCCATAAGCTTTATACCACAGTTGTCAAAAAATGCATGTAATTCCTTCAACATGCTTTCATCCTTCTCACAACCATTCGGATATCTCCAAAGGCGTAACCCTTTGGGTACTGTACCTAACTCGATGTTCCTACTCAATTAGCTATTTTCTAATTGTGTTCTCTTGAGTTTGAAAAGTTTTGTTTCAAAAAGTTTAAGCATTTCTTTCATGGGTTTAGACTTTTGGTTAATTGTTGCACCTTTCGATGTTCGTATTGTGTTAAAATTGTAACAATTGGTTTTCCAAGTTACACTGTCCCGTACCACATTCATGTTTGAATCGCTTTCACTACTGGAACATACTATTTCACCATCTCCGGTACCAGATGGAGGTGTAGCCTGTGTGAGGGGTATGCCCAAGCTATCCCCTGTTAGACCTTTAGCATGAACAGAGTCTTTACTAAGTAGTTGTTGAATGAGAACCGAATGTTCTCTAAGTTGTTCATGTATTTGCTGTAACAAACTCCCGACATCAGCCGAGGCATTCTCACTTCCCATTGTAAACTTAGAACCAAAACAAACACCAACTGATGAATTAGGATGAAGCAAGAAACAGGCCAATTAAGGAGAAGTATACCAGTAAATTCCAGTCCAGAACACACTGTAATATATAATCCAGTAACATGTGGGATGCTTTCAAAAAGCACAACGCCAACTGTGAAACAACTCCTTTATTGAACCAAAGCATGTTGAGCGTATTTACCTAGGTTTCGTCCGTACCAACGAACTTCATCAGAATACAAAGCCACAGTTTCTGAGACATTTTTAAATACATAAGGTTACACCCAATTGATTGATTAATTAATATCAGATGACTCATTAATTGCTAACATATTAAGTTAGTTGACTAACCTCACTACTAAAAATACTAAAACCACATAATATAAGACCAACGCTATACTATATAAAAAAATTGATTAATAATAACGTACGTATTACAAACTGTACATTTCATACATTAATATATCCACATAATTAAATAAACCCATTGCATGTAATAATAAATATATATATATATGTATATATATATATATATATATATATATATATATATATATATATATGTGAAATTAATGTATATATATTGATGAATAATATATATATGTGTATAATGTATGTAAATATATAAAATATGTATTAATGTATAATATATGTGCCATAAATTTATCAACTTCTTATTAATAATGAACATCAAAAGTAATAAAAACAACAATAATAATGAACCATTTAACTTCCTCATATCTTTTGTCATATCATGGCCCTTTATGTCTCATGACAGGGTGGTCATTCCACTGCTTGCAGTCAACACATTTAGGCAGCACTGTAAACCCCACATTAATAAAACACAATGACGCTGAGCATGCTTCGTTACTGATACAGTGCACAGTATTATAACACAATGAATGCTCTGCTATATGTCCCATATTACAATCAGATTGTTGTTTTTAATACTATACCATTTCACTTACTCATGACAGTATGATAGGAGCTAACAGATGTCAGCTTTCAGCTAACTAAATAAGTAAACTTTGTTTGGTCAAATGCAATGAAATGTGCTTGCTCAAGACAAGAGCAATGCATACATTACATATTGAAAACTATATAAAAGGACAAACTATTTGTTTTCAAAAACAGCCAGAGAAATCCATAATGAAATTTATGAACATCTTTTGTCTAAATTAAAGAAACTGGGAAAACAACATGAAGAAATTAATGTATTTTTAAATAAACAGGTACAATTCATATATAAAAAATAGCAAACATTTTTGGTCTTTTGCTGCCAATGTAAAGGTCAGACTATACCAATATACTGACTGTAAGCATACGGTATAATATTAAGTGTTCTGCCCAGTTAATTTTATCTCTTCATTTTATTCTGTAATGCACTGATGTTTTTTATCCACGATTTTCTGTAATTGATAAGAATAAAAATGCCAATAAAATACTTGGAGAAAAGGCTATTTTAGAGACAATGAAGGTTATTTAGATTTATTGATAGTTGGAAGTATTGCTGCTTACCTAATGGAGTTTAACAGCATGTATCTGGCAGAGAGCACATAGAACAGCATATGGTACTAGGTGCAGCTTAACAGTGTGAACATCAAGAAAGGAAAAATCATGTCTGCTTATGGGAAAACAAAACACATCATGACTCAAGGCTATATCATTTGGAATCTCAATACACAGCAAATTAGAACTGGCAAGTAAAGGAAATGAATCATGCTGTCTATACAAACTAGCATTTAAGAACTCATGAGTGGCCACTATACTTGCAATAAAGTATAAATACACTTTCCCACTGCTGTGTAATTTAATGTAGCAACTGGAGGCATGAACATTATGAGCAATTCTTCATATTTTAAGGTTGTAGTAGCTGTTGAAAATCAAATAAAGGGATGCAGGAGATCACGGTGAGAAAGATTAATATTAATGCTGATTTCAGTGGTTATTAAAGCGATAATAAATGCATGTCAAGGATGAACCAAATAGCAGCTCTTTACAATGCAGCAGAAAATATAAGGGAGATGATAACTTAACTATCTCAGATGTAAATAACAGACTTTCAATTATATATACTTCTTTAGTGGGATGACTTGTTAGAAACACAGGTAAGATAAAAGGAAAGCTATTATAATACACTTTTACCAGTATCCATCCTACAAGATATTACAATAAATAAAGTATAAGCAAGTACCTGAGCATGCAAAATAACATGTATTAATGTAAAAAAAATGGAAAATGAAATATTTTAATTTAATTTCTGTGAAGAAATAATATCCAATAAAATCAGCACACTTGTCTAAGAATTGTAACAAGAACACAAACATTCTTTGAGGAGCACAAAAATGAAGAAGATCTGGAAAAAGAAGCTGGCCTCAACTTCATATGCAACATTCCCGACAGTAAAGCAAAGAGCAGAAGAATATGATAGCAAATTTAGGAATGAAATGGGCTGAGCAGAGCACTCACTGGAGTAAGGATGAAATATGAGAACAAGTGCTGCACATTACTCTGAAACTTCATTTACTAGGTCCTTTAAATTATTTGTATCTTTGATTGTTGCAGAGGCAGTGCAGCTCACCTAGCAGACTCAAGTCTGAAGGTAAATGGGAGGAGGATAAGTGCTGGATAAATACCTTTATGGAGACAGAGAGTCTGCCCATGGTGGTTTTGTCAGATAGTTTGGAAATATTGGAAGGGACTTTAGAGTATGTTGGGCTGAAATGTACTAAAATGAACTTGGAAATACTCTTTAATATTTTATTTACTCACTTTTTTGAGACATGGTCCTATATGGAAAGGAAAAAGTTAATGTTAATAGCAGGATTTGTTAAGAAACAATGTTTAAATATGTGTATGTAGGGCAATGAAATCTACTAAGGACACTTGGTTTTAATTTTTTTTTTTAGTTTTAATGCAGTGGCATAGTGGTACATTACTTGGCAAGAAAACTGAGCAGCTCTTCATAGTCCCTAGTATGCAATACCATTGTTGGAATTTCCATTGGATCTTCCCCATGGTTGCACTGCTTTAACTGAGCATAGAAGCTGTCTCAAAAATACTGTTACTGTATTTGAGATTTACAAACATCTGGACTGATTTATCCTATTCTCTGATGCGGAAAAGTACTTGCATAATGGAGAGAAAGGCCAGATGTTGTGTATACATAATTAGGTTAATGCATACTAACTAGGCATGCAGACCAGGAGTCCACTGAAGAGCCCAGTCTATTTTCCCAGTTGCCTCAGAGCACTAACTATTTAAGTGACTTGATCAGAGTCACATAGTATGTAAATGGAGGCTGACAGAGTTAAACCCTAGGCAATAAGAAGCACATTGTCAACATCTTAACGGTATACAATCTTAATCCTCAGTGTGTTGTGTATCATATATAACTGCTAGAAAATATGCAGGCCTCTTGCACTGGCCAGGAATTGAATCCAAGTCAGCTGCTTGAATGACAGTTTTACCAATCAGTGCACCACTAATGCTAAGAAAGTAATACTATAGTTTTCCTGATTTTACTACTCACTGTGTTTTTTCATTCTGATTTGAGCTGCTGTTTCTGAACTTCACACACTTTTAAGATTGCTGATATAAGGGAAGTGAGAATGAGACAGGATTCAGAGGTTGCTCATGGTGGTTGAACAAGACATACAATGGAACAACTTTTGAGTACTAGCAGGGAAGAGCCCAACACATGAGGATGTGCTTGTGATTAACTTGACTGTTTTCACCAGTTGTCTGAACTGGAGGGGTCTGAAAAGCATAAGAATCAAGCTGATTCTAGAGGAAGAACAATATGTTAATAAAAGAAGAATTTTAAAAGAAGCACCTGTTGTTGAAGTAAGTAACTCAGAATATCTGCGAGTACTGTGGTTTTCTCTGTCACTTTTTAAAATTAAGCAGGGACAGCAACTGTTTCACAGTTACGCATCTTTTCACTGCCTCATTTATTTGAATTCATAGACGTTACTTTCCTTTTTTTTTTAGCTACTCATGCACATTGAAATATCTTGCAGGGACTAAAGCACTAAAACATTCTTAATTTGCCAATAATTAGATTAACAAAATTGACATGGCAAAATAACCACAAATAAATGTATTTGGGCACTTAGATTTATTTAAAGGTAAATGGCTAGGTACAATGTTTCTTAGAGTTGCTTTTCAAAAGTTTTGAAACATTATAGTATGAAACATGTGGAAGTTAGCCTTATAAATTAATGACAAATCATTATACTATATTAAAGTTTGGTTAACCATCTATTGGCTCACATCTTAAAGTTTCTTAAAAGTGTTACATAATTTCACCCTGGGATTAAGAAACATTTTTCAAGTCAATGAAAGCAAGTAAGCATGATAAGTGGTCATGCATGAGGTGTTGACAATACAGAAACATGCTGAGTAAGAACATGAGAGGTACAGAGATCCCACAGCCCACACAAAATGCGGGTCTATATTATATAAGCGAACCCACTTGATTGTGAACACTATATAATCGACCTACTAACACCGAAAAAATAAAATGTTGAACAAACAGATCAGCGATTTTTTTCCCAGGGAAAAAAGTCACTGATCTATTAAAAAAAACACACAGAGAATAAACTGGGGGGGCTTCACTCCCCAAAACCCCTCTACTTAAATATACCAGCTCTGAGATTGCACCACAGTAGAGGAAATGGCAAGGTCCTGAAAACTGCCAGGTGATTTTTTTTTCCTAGGAAAAAAAATCGTTGTTCTGTGCTTTCGAGATTTTGTCATTTCAGGTAAGTCGGTTCACTTAAGCAGCATTTGCAATTTAGTGCATTCACTGACTTAATTGGGGCAACAATATGCTAATAGTGATATATGGCATGGTAATAAGCAACATTGTTAAAATGAAGGATTCCACAGATGCAAATGAGGGTAAACAATATGGTGCAGTGATTTAGAATGGTATATATTCTGTGACTACATGTGAATACTTCAGTGCTATTGATTTCAATGAAATCCTGGAGTCACAATAGTCAAATCTCTGACTAATGTTTGGGGGAGCTGCAGTATGAACAAACCTATACATAAAAAAGGCAATACTCCTCACTGGTAGTCACAAGATTGCATGCCATTACCTTTGAAGTTGTTGTGTCATCCATCTGCGCCTAACATTTTATGCCCTTCACAGCAGTGAAATTATGTACTGCTAACGCATGGAGAAAGCCACCATACAGTAGCTGGTGTAGATGTGTTGCCCTCATTTTCAGGCCCAGGAAATCTATCGAGTACTTATCCCTACTAATTCTAAGGTATATATGAGTTTGAGAACAATAGCTACAGGAACTTTTCAATGACTGACAGGGAATCAGTAGGGGTATCCCTGGAATCTGTCTGAAGGATACTCTATCAGTTCATTGATGATAAGCTACTGCATGTGGTAGAGCATATGTGTTTAGTTTTGTACCACAGAGAAGAAATCTAATACCATGTGGTTTTATGACATAGCTCATTTCCCTGAGGTACTGGAAGCCATAGACTGCAACCACATTGAAATAAAGTACCCATATGGTGATATGAAGAGAAGGTATGTTAACCATAAAAGTTACCACTTTATTAACTGTTAAGTGGTCTGTAATGCACAAGGTATAATTTATAATGTGTCTGAAGGCCACCCAGACATTCCCTATGACTATCACATATGGCACATGTGCAGACTACATCAGTTGTTTATATGGTGTGATTTTCTTCAATGGTACCTTATTAGCAATGTATATGCCCTGGAGTAACGGCTGATGACATCTATCTGAAATCCGCAGATCATGGCAGACAAGGGCTACAACTATTCCCAATCACAAGCCTGGAACCTTTGTTGAGTGTGTGTGTGTGTGTGTGTGTGTGTGTGTGTGTGTGTGTGTGTGTGTGTGTGTGTGTGTGTGTGTGTGTGTGTGTGTGTGTGTGTGTTTGTCCTGCTGAAGACCTGCTTAAATTAACTGAATGTACATGGTGTTGCCTTGCAATATGAACCTAGCAAATGCAGTAAGATATTTTCTATCTGTGGTATTTTGCATAATATAATTTTGAAGAAATACTTGCAGCAGGGAGTATGAATACAGGAGAAGTCCCACCAAAACAAATAACAAACTGGAGGATGAGCTAAATGAGGAATCTGTGGAGGAGTCATCTGCTGGGGAAGAATGTGCTAGATGAAGGCAGGCACAGCATGTCATGGAACTGGCAAAGAGACATCAGTTGGCTCATAACTATGGTCCAGATTAAAGCATACTGAATGTTAAAAGTATTGCATGCAAACCTACAACCATGGTGAAATGTGCATTCAGTCTATGCCCCTGATGACAGCAGTGCTCTCTCCTGAAAGGGTCCCAGACACTATATAGTTCATGCTTAGAGGAAAGATTGTTGCATGAACATGAGAAATGGCACATACTGTGCATTTTTTAAGCTTAAACTCCACACCCACATAGAGGAACATATCTTACCCTGCTCAGCTCTACACTGGATTGTGGTCTTGAAGTCATGACACCACATGTGCTCATCCTTGGCCTTCCATTTCCATGATGGCCCAGGCCCACAGTTTTGGTGGCAGAGGTGAAGCAGCCATTTTAAGTGTGTCTTAAACATTATTTTCTTGAACAGGGAGAGCTGAGCCATGCAACCTGCCTATGAAACATGCCCAACAGGTCACAGGTGTGGGGCATGCAGTCTTTCAGGTCAGCTCACACACACTGTAAAACATGTACTATCTCAGCAAAGACTGAGGCTTTGTTAGCCTGTAAATCAATGGCACTTCACATTTACTGGGTTATGGCCACAGAGACAGCTAGCTCGAGGGGGGGGGGGGTGCAATATCCATTGCATTGACAGCCGCCAACATGCTGACCAGCAGTCTTCTCCATGTGCAGTAGACCTGGCAACAACCAAGGATAAGTGCACCACAAGAGGAGACACCCATTCATGGCTAGACCTGTTTCTGAGTCCATGTGCTTCACTCTCTTTCATTGTCTTTTATTGTCTTTGTGGTAAGATACACAGGCACAGAGGTCATATCCACTGTTTGGTGATGGAATCTGGTTTCCACATTTCTTGTGTTTAATAGTGACTTTGTATCCCTTAACCACGCCACATTTTGACCACCATCATTGTCTGAATCTGAGTTATTTATGACATCAGTTAACAATATAACCACAGCGTTGGAGCCTGATAAAGCATCACCTGTGAAGACACAAATGGCCCCCTTTGTCTAGAAGTTAGCACAAAGGACTAAAGCTGTAAACTGTTAATGAATTGCCTCCTGGGTACAGGGTACATGATTTGATTACTTCTGCCTTCATTTGCTACTTTGTAACTTTGAGCAAATCACTTAACTAGGCAGTCTCCCAGGTCGCCCCTAAAAAGATACAATTTGTCCAGTGTGCATACCCAGTCAACAAGTTGATAAAATAAATAATAATAATAAAGAAAATATATATATATATATATATATATATATATATATATATATATATATATATATCCATTGGTTTACTATCATAATTTCGAATAAAACTCAGCCGATCGCACAATGTTCGAACACGAAAAGTCGAACACAGCAATGTCGAACCTCAAAAACAAGCCTAGGAATGGGTTTTAACATAGGTCAAGATAGGGGCGTGGTTTGTAGTTCGGCAATAGCAGTAAACACCTATCTCGATCCATGTTAAAACCCATCCTAGGCTTGCTTTTGAAGTTCGACATTGCCATGTTCGAACATAATGCGATCGACAGAGTTTCTTTCAAAATTATGATAGTAAACCTATCCATTGTGTAAGACCATTACTATTACTTTAATCCCAGTGAAGACATGAATAACAACTACATGTAGTGGTAAAACATTACATGATAGACCTTACCTTGTAGTCATAGTGTCTTGTAGTCTGAAGCCATGATTTTCTTATGAAAAAATAATGATAGATGATGTAATCTGCAGTACAGCACACATTTAGCAAGTAAGCTGTAATCTAATACACATGCATCTACATCTGGAGCATCTCCAGTGAAGATTCTCAGAGGCAAGTGTAGCGGTTGCAAAATAGAATGGAAACCATTGATAATGATGAAGAATTTGTATTCCTTACCATGGACATTGAATCTCTTTTTACTAGTATTCCAAATGTTTGGGGCATTGATAGAATAAGACAATTCCTCGATATGAATAAGAAGCTGACTACTAATAAGATTATGCTAGTCTGTGCACTATTGGAGATTATACTTGAAAATAATATTGTAGCTTTTCAGGATCAATTTTTTCTACAGAAGATTGGCATGGCTATGGGCACTTCATGTGCAAATAGCTACGCCAATCTATCACTAGTACGATGAGAAGAACAATATGTTTTGTCAGATGTTAAACCAGTTTTTGGCTACATTCTCTGGTGCGTCCGTTTCGTGGATGATGTTTTTGTCTTGTGGAAAGGGCATGGTGAAAATATCAGTAATTTCATTGATTACCTGCATAGTACTACAGACTTTTTGAAGTTTACTTTTACTTTTTCTGATACATGTGTTGATTTCTTGGATGTGAGTGTCACCCTTACTGATTTAAAGCAGATAAGAACCAGTATTTATCACAAACCTACAAGAACCAATGCCTGTCTGCACAGGTCAAGCATGCACCCGAGACACATACCTAGAAATGTTCTCAAAGGACAAGTCTATAGAACCCTATGCCTACATAATAATGATGAAGAGGCAGTAGTTGCTTTAAATAAGTTACAAGACGAATTTCAAACAAGAGGCTATTCTAGCTCAGAAATCACTAGTGATAGCAGATACATGGAAATTGAGATCTACAAGATGTAAACCATACATGAGCTCTTATAGTGCTGATACAAGTATACCTTATGATACAAGTATTGATAGAAATAAGTTTAGAATAGTTTTTAGATTTGCAAGTGACATCAATAAGTATACGGAAATTATTAAAAAGAATTGGCACCTATTACATGAAATACCAGGTCTGGTTTCTACAGCTGGTGACACCCCAAACTTCAGTTTTAGAAATAATGTGTCTTTAAAGCAGCAGCTCTGTAATAGAGAACATCAGTCTTTTAGAAAAAATCTTTCAAACAGACAGGGCACCTTCCCGTGCAGGAATTGTGCTTCTTGTCAGCATGTCTACACTAAAAATGAGTACATTCATCCTGTGAAATGTTTTAAACTTTATACGAAGAATTATTATGATTGTAAAAGTGTCGATGTTGTTTATTTTTGTTTTTGCCAAGCATGCCATGCCTATTATGTAGGCAAAACAAATAGGAGCTTTAAAGAAAGAATGTTAGAACATATAAGGGACATACGGAACCAGAAGCAATCAAATGCTCTAGCTAATCATGTCCTGAATACAGACAGTAGCCATTGTTTTAAATTTTTAATCTTACAACAAATAGTAAGGACAAACAGAGGTGGTGACGTAGAAAACCACACTGAAGAATTAGAACAACAATGGATCACTAAATTACAAGCAGATAGATATCCTGGTTTGAATGGCTGCACCTCATTAGTTCCTTACCTTAAGGCCAGGTGCCTTAAACACATAGACATGAGTTTTTTTTATATATGTGTATATGTACATATATATATATATATATATATATATATATATATATATATATTAATAACCATCAGGGAATCAGGGATGACAACCCCCCCCCTTTTTTTTAAATATTAATATTTTTTTAAATATTATTGTTTTTAAATATTATTGTGTAAATACACACCTTTCTATATATTTTATGCATTTTTCTTATGGCTATTGATATGTGTTCTTATGTTAGTGGAGTAATATCTCTTTAAATTGTGATGTCATACTAATTGTCCTAGCATTTAACCAAGCATCAGTTGTAGTGATGTGGTCTGATGAAGCAACATTAAGTTGTGAAAGCGCTTACAGTTTGTCTTCTGCAATAAAGTACAGTGACTGATTTCCAGTGTGTAACTTTGGTGCCTTAATTTACTTTTGCTGTTGTGTGTTTTGGGCACCTCAGTGTACCTGCAGTTGTTTGGTTTTTGCATCTTTAGCTCTGCTTCAACGACTAGGACTCTGCCATGGCCTATGGATGATTCCAACCCTGAAGTGCAGAGAGCCATGAAACTTCTCCATCTCTGTCAATGGTGGACTGGCCGAGGTACTACCTGCCATTGCCCTAAGCTCCTGTGCCAGGTAGACAGCACATTCTCAGGCATACCATCCATGTCAGCAGCCAAGCATCTGACCTCATCTTATTTTCTGCCCTGGCCACTCACAGCATTTCTAGTATTCACCACATCATGCCAGCCATAGTTGTAGTAGGGTCAGTCAGATTTATCATAGCTGCTCATCTGCCATCCAAGGAGATTGAGGGCATGTGCAAGATCGCATTCTATGCATGGGTGAACTTGAATTTTTATGGCTTGCTTTTGCAGATGCAATGCTGTGCCAGAAGGGTAAGTACATTGGTATATTTTATAAACATGCTCTTACACAATATACTGCCTGTGTGCATAATATATATACATATCTGTTTATCTTTATTTCTGTCTGTCTATCCATCTGTGTGTGTTTGTGTATGTGTGTGTGTGTGTGTGTGTGTGTGTGTGTGTGTGTGTGTGTGTGTGTGTGTGTGTGTGTGTGTGTGTGTGTGTGTGTGTGTGTCTGTGTGTGTATGCATGAGTGTGTATTGTAGTCTGCAAGGCACTCACCTGCATACTCCTACACTCTGTTCAAATAACTGTGGTAGTTTGTCCCTCCACCCAGAAAAACGTGGTGGAGTATATATGGTGTGTTCAGCTTGCAGCTGACAACATTAGACAATGGCCTCCAAAAAAATCCAGTGTTAAGTATCATCTGTGTGATGATTGAAACTGACTGATCTTGCAGATGGCATGCTTTGACTTCATAGGGTTGTATGCCTAGGTAGCTTAATCTAACTAAGTATACAGACAGGGACAATAGGTGCCGAAATGGACATAACCTGAACAAGGGAAGATTGCCTGTAGACACAATGCAGGTACCTTCTTCAGTGGTAGATAGCCAAGTGCTAAAGCCACAGATTATGGCAAGCATCTACACAGACCTTTTCTCTATATTTGTGTGAATTACTGACCACAGCACTGACACTGTCTTTTTTTTGTGGGTGTATTACGTAATAATCTGTAAGCCAGCTAATGTTAGGCAGTCAAATTACATATATGCAGTAACACAATCTACTCCATGGTTTCTGTATGCATGTATGCATGTATTGCACAATGTTACTGTATGCAGCAGCTGTATGTTGTTGGATGTGTCTTCTCCTAAAAAATAATTTTTATACTTACTGCAAATATAGCATACATATGATAAGACCTGCAGTAATGTGTTTAACCTAATTATAGCCAACCTCTACTGAGGTCTTTGCAATACCTGCACGCAACTTAACATAGCAGCAGCATACACAAATGTTCCCTATAAAATTGTATTTGTACTATGTTTCACATTTACAAGGCAACTTTTTTCACAAAAGATATGCTCTGAGACATTATTGTTGAAAGGCTCACAGTTTTGCCCTCATATGGCCTTAGGTAATACCCTTTTACTAAAATGTTCTTAGCGAAAAAAGAGCATGTTAGTTCAAACTAACCTCATAAAGAAGTGTAGCTCCTAAGAATAATAAAAAAAGTTTCTAAACCTGTGACTGCAGTTTCTTAGACTGCCAGTCAGTAATCTTCCATAGCACGGTGAGGCTCTTAGCAGCTGTAGGGCATTATTTTGCATGAATCAGGCGCCCTGTGCACTGTAGTTATGATAACTGAGTGACATCTAATGATTCTATCTGAATCTCTTCATTGACATCTTGTCTCACTTAGCCAATTCACACAAAGATGCTGCCTCAGTCTAGTGCATTTGCATAAGCAACCACAAAGCACACTGAGCACGTATAGGCAGTTCATGTGTTAATTTTGTAGCTAACAGAAACACTAAAGAGAAAATCTTCAATCATTGTTAGGCATGTAAAATGCCATACACACACATTTAATGCCATCTTTTATGTCTGTATAACATCTTGCCATGCCGGCATATTTAGAACTACATTATGGACACTCTACCACAGGGTGAACTATTGAGATGCTCTGTGTTGCACAGGGCATGCCATAGTTCTTTGGAATGAGACCTTGTAAGATGCCATGGCTTCTAGGGCACTGATTGTGAAGTGCATCCCTGTTGTGTAACAAGGAATCAAAGATCATCCCCTATAATCTCCATAAGGACCACTTGGAGTGACACATTGGGAAATAATATTTGGAAACAATTGTTTAAATCAATTGCTTGAATGGTATTGGTTTAGAGTTGTCACATGCTCATTTTAAATTATTATTTAAATATCATAGATTGCCTGTGTAGGAAGTTCTGATGAAGTCCTTATTTTGTTGTGGGACAAAAGAGCTCAACTTCTTTTTCTATATTAAAACTTCGGCTTCTATATTTATGTGATTGGGCATACTTACTTGTGGACTACAGCTGTGTCACAATTTGTTTTGGTTTATTTGTTAGTTTTTTATTGTGGCATTTTTTTCTTTGAGTTTGCTATGATCGTCTCCAGCATAACGTCCATCAAGTTTTATATATATATATATATATATATATATATATATATATATATATGTAAGTAAATTAGGAACGCAGTCCTTTTGCACATACTAAAAGCAATTATCTTGTCATTTTTTTCAAAAAGTGGGCTAATGTGACTAATGTGAGCTGTAGAAATAGCTTTTGCATCTGATGAAATTTAATTTTATGGCCTGCAGTTTGAGCACCATTCTCTTCTCACTGATGATCCTTATACAACTTGAAGGTACAACCAGCAGGTTAACATTTTGTAATGCTGCAGTGATGACTTAACATGATAATGAAAACTAGAAAGATAGTGGGCCAGATTTACGAAAGCTTGCACGCAGTTGTAGAGTAGTGTAAGACATCAAACAGGCAATATGTCTGCCATGCAATCCAGGAACAGCCAGCAGGGGTGTGCATCAAAGCTGCTAAAGCTACTCTTGCACGGACGGCGTCATGGTATGCAAATTACCTCATTTGCTGGTGAAAGCTATGCAAATTAGGTAAATTTGCGATCCAGGAAACACTAACCTGTCCATGGAAGATTAATGTTATCTGCAGAAATGTACTCCGTTGGTAACAGAGTACAGTTCTGCATATAGCTAAACGGAGCTATGACAGCTCCAAATAAAGGATGCATACAGTTGAGGAAGCATGCCAATGGCCACAAATAAAGCCATTGGTATTTATATATGTTTAAAAATATAAAAATCTGACTTTTTTTTCCCCGATCTCCGATGTTTAAGCATAGCGCAGCACCGCGCAAATGTGTGGTGCTTATAAAAACAAGAAAATAATTAAAAAAAAAACAAAAATAGGCATTTTCACTAAAAAACTTATTCTGCCATGCAGGTGAATGGCAGGCTGAAGACAACATGCATTAGTAGGCAATCCTATGAAAATGAGGATAAGGATAGTGAATCTCAATTTTCCCCAGCATGTGAGCCATGTCCCAAGAGTGTAAGAGTAAGATTAGGTAAGTAGTAGAGTAGAATATAGGTGACATCATGAGGGGGTGTGTCAGACAGGCTTTAAGCTAACTGGAGCACAGTGGCTTATGTTTGTTTTGTATTGCTCAGGATTGCAAGATGCGTGCCTACAGTTGTCCTATTTGAAAACCTCAAACCAAACCAAAAATGCACAATGTTAAAAGATAGGAAACTCCTTGCAAACATGCTCACAGCATGTGTGTGCGTTTGCGCTTCTTTGTGCGGTGCTTCCCCCGAGCAGAAACAGAAAGGCAAAGGAAGGAAAAGAAGTAGTAGGAAGTTAACCAAGGAGAACTAGCAGAGCTGCCAGATGAAATATATCAGAATCAGCCAATTATACAGACAGAAGACTAGCCCAGCCCAGCCCAGCACTTTAAACTCTGCAAACAACATTGCCCCCTGTTTTTTCCCAAGAACTCTGCCACACTGCAGTATACAAAGAGGGAAAGCTTAAAAAGCGTAAGTCAGACAAAATGTTAGGTGCTGCTCTTGCTATCATAAACCAACATGTGCAAGGTGCTGAAGGTTGTGATGTTGTGAATGCTGTTGAGCAACCCACAGTGAGGAGACGGAGAAGAGTGTACAGACCCAGGGTAACATATCAGGGGCTACATGAGCTGGAGATAGTGGGGCACTATAGGGTGGACAGAGACCTCCTACAGCAAATTGTTGAGCTGTGCTGGCCATGCCTCACACACAGAACCAACAGAGGGGAACCCATTCCAGTGGATACCAAGGTATGTGTTGGCATAAGAATACTAACAACAGGTACCTTCCAAAGACCAACTGGTGATATGATGGGGATTTCACAGGTATCAGTATCCAGGGTAATGCACCAGTTCCTGGATGCCATGTCAGCACATGTCGGTGACCACATATATTTCCTCAATTCCCATGAGGCATTGGACAGCAATATGCATCTTTTCCATCAAATAGCAGAATACACTGAGGTAGTGGGTGCAATAGACTGCACGCACATATGCATCAAAGCACCACCCGGTGAGCGATGTAGGGTCTACATCAACCGCAAGGGCTTCCCCTCCATCAACTGCCAGGTTGTGTGCAATGCCCAGGACATAATAATGAATGTGTGTGCTGGCTGCCCTGGAAGCTATCACAATTCTCACATCTGGCATCTGACACAGCTGTACCAGAGATTTGCCAATGGGGACATCCCTGACGGTCACCTAGTGGGGGATGCTGGATATGCACTAGAGCTGAGACTGATGACACCCATCAGAAATGCACACACAACTGAACAAGAACTCCATAATGAGGCACACGCACAAACAAGAAACATAATTGAGCATGTGCTTGGGATGCCCAAGTCACGGTTCCAGTACCTGGACACATCTGGTGGAGCCTTGCAGTACTCACCAACTACACGTACCCAAATTGTTATGGTATATGCCATGTTACACAATATGATCCTGTGGAAACAGCTGCAGCAGGAACTGCATGGGACAGGGCCAAACAGCCCCCCCACCATTGCCAAGGCCTGCACAGGCATAGCGTGACTCGGAGGAGGAACAACCTGAGCCTGCCCCAATAGGCAGATGCAGGCGTGCCCAGTATGCCCTGGCCTTGGCAAAGAGGCAATGCATAGCACATACACTGACTCAGTAGGAACCCTGGAAATGACACCTCTCTCTGACTCGCACATACAGTAAAAGGGATGCCTAACTTGACAGTACCGATTTTCAAACATGTGTAGGGAGTGTACTTTGTGACAGTACCTGTTTTCAAACATGTGTAGGGAGTGTGCTATGTGCATCTAACATAGGCAGCCCTGCAGCACCACTTGAGGCATGAGTGCCCTATTTTAAGCAATATAAAGCACTGCTAAGCACATTTTACCAGTACTGAGCATATTTAAATATAATTGCGCATATCTGTGCACCACATTAACCAGTGCAACATCGGGCAACGTCGGGCAATGTTGGGCAATGTTGGGTGAAGTCGGGCAAAGTTGGGCAAAGTCGGGTAAACACGGTCACACCTGCTTTACTGTTCTTTAACCAGTCAGGCCTGCCCAGCAGGAAAATAAAAAGCAGTGACAGGACTCGAACTAAGGATACCGTGCACTAAAGTCACAGTACTGAACCACTAAGCCATGACAGCATTTCACTGGCAACGACACAACTTAAGTCACTCACACATACCAGTTGGGGGGGGGGGTCACATACCTAAAAGTCACAGCCAGCAGGACAATTGTAGACAAACACAAACAAATGCTGTATCATGCCCTCTGAAGAGGCATATGAGTAACCTCCCCCCAGGCCTATGCAGACACATAACAGCAGGTCAGGCAGTGTGATGTGGGTTGGGTAGGCTATGAAGTCACAAACTAATATGCGTGTAATTGGAAGCTAAGGTCTGTAGTACAGTGGTATGCCTCAAGCCAGTATGATAGGCAACAGTACAGATTGAAATGGAGTACCTGACATAGCAGTGCAGTCCTAGTAAATGTGTATAAGTGTCAGTTGTACCCCTCATCCTATGTACATCCACAGTAGCAATCAGGTGTGCCCCCACCAGGTAGAAATGTACAAATAATAGCTGTCCCCTTGTATGTAGAAATGTTGATAAGTCTATGCAAATTGACTCATGGAAGCCCTGCAGGCACAGCATGCTTCCTGTCGATGTACGACACAAAGGTGAGCCCTGAAGTAAAAACCAGCTTGAATTTTCACACACATATATAGTATATATATGCCCATAGTGGGCATGCTCACACACTTAAACAAATTTAGCAAATGTCAGTCAACAACATACTGAAAGGTCATACTGGGCATGCTCACACACTTAGGCCATGTCTGAGTACAGCAGTGGGCCACACATATCTGGCAGTTGCAGTTCTTACTCCAGACACATGTCACTATTCACCAATCCTGCCTTGCGCACACAGTGATATGAAAACAGACCCGTATAATATATTGGACATCTGTCATAATCAAACTATGTAATACAAGCACTTAAGCTGTTCAAAGAAAGTGAAAATCCAAAGAAGATCAATAAAACTCTGATCAGTATCATCAAGAAATAATGAGCACTCCTAACATCATCCAAGCCATGTTCTGGCAAAAATATTGCCAAAGAGTCCATAGAGAACCATGAAGCTTTCTTTAGCTATGTCATAAATATAATTGTAAACTCATATATGTTCTGGGTCAGTGCAAAGTATAAATGAATACATGTACACGACTGACACTGCCAACATCTTGTCAGACAAGGTCATACATATTTACCCCCCTCTCACTGACAAAAGGTCCCATTACCATACCTGGAGATTGTGAAAAACCAGAAATCCCATATACAATGGTTAAACAGCTCTATCCAAACCTAAAAACATGGTGTCTATGGGATGACATGGTGTCCCTGGCTGTGTCATATGAGAACACCAAAATAAACAGACCATGCACCTGAACAGTCTGTTGAGACTCACCCTCTGTACAGGATATGAAACTGTTGTATGGGTTACAGCAATGTTTGGCACACTCCACAAGTGTTTATGCACAACAGACCATGGGAACTATTGTCTTATAAGCCTAATAAGCTTGATCTGCAAGGCCATGGAGTCCATCATTATGGAAGTCATAAACAGAGCTATTGGGAGCATACAAGCACCCAACCCTACCCATTTTGGTTTGGTCAGGTGCAGATCATGGTCCCTAAACCTGCTAGACAGTTTTCAAGGTAGTTACCCAGGACATACATCAATGAAATGAGCTCCACACAGCCTACATAGACATTGAAAAGCCCTTTTCCAGCATCCCACATACATGTTGTATCCACAAAATTAGCAACCTGTGCATAAACACGTATGTCATCTGATGGATTGCCAACTGGGGCACAGATAGATCCCACAAGGTAAGAATTGTGGTCTCCCTGTTGGACTGTAAGCTGGTAACAACTGCTGTCCCCCATGGCTCAGTCCTGGGACCCCTCCTGTCTGGTGTATATTTTTCAGAAATACAGTCAAACACACGAGGGCTATGGTTAGCAAAGTTTGTGGATGACTGCAAAAAGGTTGTCATAATCGATGTTTGGGACAACAGAGACATCCTTAAAATGGGTCTCAGTCAGACAGATGTGGTGTCAAAATTATGGCCTCGAGCTACAGTCATACAAATACCACATGGGTGCCAACACCCTAAATTTGAAAGCAATAATAAGGGATCTATGGACACATCTGGATAGTCATCTCTACTTCTAGAAACACGTTCAGAAAGTGGTTAGAAAATCATGCTATGTGTTCCCACAAATTGCCAAGGTCTTTGCATGTAGGTCAAAGGAGGTTGCCTCTACTCATCAGTCATCAGACCCATCAGAGAGTATCATGGCACACTTGCAATGAATATGACTAGGCATCTTCAGCAGCTGGAAAGACTGCTGAAGTACCTCAACAAGAGGATTACTGGCCTCAAACAGTTGCCACATGCAACAAGACTGAAGTTAACTCAATCTGTACTATGTTGCATACTGTCTACTCAGGTGATCTCTGCCCAACAGACAGGTCCATGTCCAATGCAGAACTGATGTACATGCTCTATCTGAAGTAAACCCAAGCTCACTGTGCCACATGCTCTAGGGATATCATCATCACAACAATAAATAGAACATGTTGGGGGGATACATTACTAACTCACAGACTTCCCTTGCTTTGGAATAGGCTCCCAACCTACATTAAGCTGAGTCCCTCACTGACACTCTTCCAGAGGAGCCTTGATGAGTGTACGTGAAACTGAACTGTCACACCATGGATCACTTCATCAGCTCTACTACACAGAGGCCTAAGGAACTAACCCCATGTGTGGTGATAGCTGCACACTCTGGCCATACTAATATATGCCTTCAGGCAGATAGCCTATTACCTACCTATGTACGTATATATATGTAGGGGGAACACACTATGATAAGTCAAAGGTGGATGGGCAGAGATGTGTGTAAGAGGGTGACCATGACAGGGAGCCATCCAGGACTGTCCCACCCAGCACACATCCCAGTGGCACAAAAGACATGAGGTGCACATCTCACCCACTGTACATGATAGCCACTAGTATCTGTAAGCATTACAGTGTATGTGGTGCATATGCCTGCTGTACAACATTACTGTACAATGAAGTACACATCAATTATCTTTAGACATGTACCTGTCACATAGGTTCATAGGTATGTAGTAGACAATCTTCACAAAGGCATATATTAGCCAAGGCAAGTTGTGCAGCTTTCACCACCCCATTGGGTAGTCTACAAAGCCCTAGTTCTAATATTCAGTACCCTAAGCCCCTTTTGAGTGGGGCTGCTGATGTGATGCCTGGCGTGAATTGTCTGTTTCCCATCCACTCATCAAGGCTCCCATTGAAGAGTGTCAGCAAGGGGCTCTGTCTGATGTGCATTGGGACTTTGTTCCACAGTAAGGCAAGTGTCTGGGATGGTACTCTATCTCACAGCATGTTGTATTCATTGTTGTGGTGAGGTTCATATCCTTGGAGTGTGCAGTGTGACTCAATTTTGTTATCAATAGATGGACCATGTTCAGCAGTTATGTATTGGACATGACTCTGTATGTTAGGCAGGGTGTGCCTCTGAGTAGGCGGTATGCAACGGAGAACAGATTTAGTTTTACCAGTTGTGTTGCAAAACACAACTGTTTGAGGCCAGTAATCCTCCTGGTGAGGTACCGCTGTGGTCTCTCCATCTGCTGGATATGCTTAGTCGAGTACATCCAAAATGGTGCATTGTACTCAATGATGGGTCCGATGACTTAAGAGTAGAGGGACACCACTACCTCTTTTGATCCTGATGCAAACCCTTTGTTGATTAGGTAGGACACATAGGATTTCCTAATCACTTTGGCAGCATGGTTGTCTAAGGAAAGATGACTATCTACTTGTGTCCCCAGATCCCTTATTACCTTGTCCGTTTTTAGGGGGTAACACCTATGTGGTAGTTTGTGGGTACTTTGTTTTCCCCAAAGGGAATTACTATGCATTCTTTCACACTGAGCTTGAGGCCATGATTCTTACACCACGCAGCTCCCTCATAGAGTCCCTTTTGGAGAATATTTGTGTCATCCGGGGAATCTATTATGGCAAACACTTTACAGTTCCCAGCAAAATTAGTCAACCACAACCCTCCTGTGTTGGCATGTACTTTTGAGAAGTCTATACTAAACAGGAGGGACGCCAGGACTGAACCCTGGGGGACACCAGTTGTTACCAGTGTAGAGTCTGACATGTAGCCAGCAACTCTTAATTTGTGGGCTCTGTCTGCGAGTCAGTTTGCAATCCATCTTGTGATGTATGGATTCATGCTCAGGTTGGTGAGTTCATCTATGACACCTGACTGGGGAATGATGTCATAGGCCTTAGCGAGGTATAGGTAGGCTGTGTGGAGCTCCTTTCAATCATCTGTAGCCTGAGTAACTGTCTCAAAGAAATCCACCCAGTTCAGGGGGCATGATTTGCATTTGATGAAGCCAAACTGGGTGTGCTCAACTGTGTGAAGGTTCCCAATGTCTTTATTGTTGACTTCCATTATGATTGGCTCCATTGCCTTGCAGATCAGACTCGTCAGGCTAATAGAGCGTGAATGCCAAGGGTCTTTTGTGGCCCCACCCCTGTGGAGTGGGAAGAATGTTGCTGTGCAACATTCTATGGGTACATATCCTGTATAGAGGATGTAGAAAGAGGAATATGTATCCTTGATGAATATGGATACATCCCCACCCTATGTGCTATGATCCAGGTTCTGATGCTGGAAGGTATGGAATGAGTAGTATCCTGGTAGGGCTGGTGTGATCTTTGGAGGCTTGAACTAGGTTTCTTTTACTGCACAGATATCGATATTCTCCATACAGAGAAGTGCCTCCAGTATGTGCATTTGGAGGCTGAGACTTCTGGCAATGAGTACCAATTATCTCACTTTGTGGTTATTTGAGTTTGTTACGGGGTTTGGCTTGTCCTGAATGACCGGTGTTCAACATCTGAAGTCAATGCCTCATTAGTCCGATCCAACCATAAGCTAATTACCCTACATATCCACCTTCTACCCCCATCACCCATTAAGGAAACCATGTTAAAAAAATTTCTCCAAAGCCAACTTCATGCTTCTTAAGACAGAAGTGGTGAACTTCATGACACCCATGCAGATGGACAATACAGTTATGACTACCGAATCCTACACAATTGCACTTTATAAGCACTTACATGAGTGCATGGATCATGCTATCCCAAACAGAACCAAGATGCTATCCTCCAAGAAAAAGAAGCCAATCTGGTGGTCCCCTGCCATAAACAAAGTGTACAACAGAAGGAAGAAACTGTTGCAAAAGAGGGTAAAATCCCATGAGTGGAGGAGCTCCCTGGTCAGCCTCAGTAAGAAGCTGTGATCCATGATAAAATACTCCAAAGCTAGGTATGAAAACAAAATCACCACTGATTCTAAAGACAACCACAAAGCCTTCAATAGCTATGTCAAGAATCCCAGTGGCAACACTCAGATTTGCTCTGAGTTACAGCACAATGACACTAAATATACAGACCCAACTGATATTGCCAACATCCTGGCAGTTAAGTTCAGTTCTAACTTTACCACCCCACCCATGAAAGAGCCCATCTCTATACCAGAAGAATGCAAAGTTGCTGTCATCATGGCTGCACAGGTAAAAAACACACTCTCCAAAGCCAGGAACACAGCATCCATGGGACCAGACAACATCCTAGGCTGCGTTCTACACGAACTACAGAACAAACTGGCACCACACCTAAGTACCATGTTCAATCATAGCCTCACCTCAGGCTTTGTGCCTGCTGAATGGCGCACAGCGACGGTTATCCCACTACACTAGGGGGGAGCCACCATGGACCCCAGGATCTAGCACCCCATTAGCCTAATGAGCCTGGTCTGCGAGTCCATGGAACATATCATCATGGAACACTATAAACAAAGACATTGGTAATCTCCAAACTCTGGACCACAACCAGTTCAGGTTTGTAAAAGGCAGATCATGTCTCCTAAACCTGATAGACTTCTTTGAAGCAGTCACCAAAGCTGTAGACAAGAGTAAGGTGGTTCACACAGCCTATCTAGATCTTGCCAAGCTTTTGACACCATCCCCCACTCTGGAATTATAGATAAACTCACTAAACTAGGTATAAATCCCTATGTCACAAAATGGGTTGCCAACTGGCTCACTGACACAACCCACACTGTGAAAGTAGCAGACTCCAAATCCGACTTCAGACCAGTGACAAGTGGAGTACCACAGGGTTCAGTCCTGTGTCCTTTCCTGTTTGGTATCTACTTCCCTGAAGTACAGGCTAACACAGAAGGTCTTTTGCTAACGAAGTTCGCAGATGACTGCAAACTAGAAGCCATAATTGAAACTACTAACGATGTGGACAGCCTACAAAAGGGCCTCACTGAGATAGATGCCTGGTGTCAAAGTCATGGCCTCAAGCTCAATGGCAGAAAGTGCATTGTCATCCCCTTTGGTAAAAACTCTGTACCCATGAACTACAACATAGGCGGTAGTATACTTAACACCGAAAGTGTGATAAGAGACCTTGGAACACAGGTGGAGAGTAGTCTCTCCTTTGATAATCACATTGCCACAGTAGTCAGGAAATCCTTCTATGTGGTACACCTCATCACAAAAGGTTTCTCATGCAGAAAAAAAAGGTCATTGTTCCCCTCTACCCATCACTCATTAGATCCATTGTAGAGTACACACCCCTTTTGGTATGTGCCTCACAAGACATTTACAACAACTGGAAAGGCCACAGAAATACCTCACAAA
Organism: Protopterus annectens; assembly: GCF_019279795.1. Lineage (NCBI taxonomy): Eukaryota > Metazoa > Chordata > Ceratodontiformes > Protopteridae > Protopterus > Protopterus annectens. The sequence continues at coordinate 175,815,788 of NC_056744.1, forward strand.
GAGGATTACCGGCCTCAAACACATGCCCTACACAGACCGTCTCAAAATACTCCAGTTTTACTCTGTCACATATCGCCTACTCAGAGGTGATCTCTGCCTAACATACAAAGCTATGTCAAACACAGAGCTCCTGGACATGCTCCACATAAAGAAATCCCAATCATTCCGAGCTACATGCTCTATGGACCTAAACCTTGTCACCACAATAAACAGAACATGCCAGAGGGATAGATTCCTTTCCCAGAGACTTCCCATACTCCAGAATAAACTACCTATCTATATCAAACAAAGCTCCTCATTAGCAATCTTCAAGAAAAATCTTGATGATTGGATGGGAAATGGGAAATTCACCCCGGGGATCACTTCTGTGTCTCTGCTCGACAGTGGCACAGGAAAACACATTTCTTGGGTGGCAAAAGTCAGGGCACCTTTTTGGCTAAGCTTGTATAGGCCCCAGGGCCGATAGCCTAGTACCTACCTATGAACCTATGAAACTTTGAGCCTTGCCTAAAAAAGGTAATATGGGGACAGCAAGAGCCTTGGCCAGTATTCAGAAGCATAGGGGCAACAGGTGCAAACCATCTATAGCAAAGCAACAAGGCTTGTCTATCATGTCATCACAGGCAGACAGAGACTGGATCCCCTTTGAATGACACCAAAAGCTCATCCAATTGTTGAAGTTTATCATCTTTCTGGTATATTGCAGTATCATGTAGGTGAAGGTAAGATGCTACTCAAGGTCAGGGTCATACCAGCCTCGGCTACATGATCCTAGAGCTACTATATATTTTTGTCATGTTGTCCTGGGTGGTATGTCTCAGATCATTCACACTGACATGTACAAAGAACACGTCATATATTTACCTGTTCTAGAGTGATGTAAGTGCTTGTGTTATGTGGCGGATCATAGCACCTGACAGACAACTGAAAGTAACCTTCCCCTTGTCCAGCCGAGTGAGTGGAACATCTGTGTGCCTCACTATGAAGTCACCTATTACTAGTGTGTTGGGTATGTTGTTTTGCCTTAGGGCCTGTTGTGAGGCACACTACTTTGGTGTATTATGTGTTTTCTGGTGTGTGCTTGGAGGTGCATGTTGCTTGCTTGTCTGCTTAGGAGGACACTCTCTCTTTTTCAGATTAATATTTGTATTCTCCGAGTATGGTAATATGAATTTATGTGTGTGTTTTGCTGGTGCTTATATTGTAGGTCTATGTGAGACAGTTGTTATTGTGGTTGTATGACCCTACTCCTCCTGACTGTATTGTCCAGTATTGGGTTGACAAAGCTTAGCCACCGGTTTGACCCTGTGTGTGCCAGCATGTGGTGCATCAACCCATATAAGATATGGTCATGGCCTATGCATACAATACACTCACAATACACCTAGTATGATAAGCCTGTTGAGGTTAGCAAATGCAAAAAAAAACCTTTGGGCAAACTGTCAGCAATAATGGCTGTATTGCACCCAGTAACTCCATATTGCTTGCTGAAGTGTAAAGACGTACTTAGTTTGGATTAAGAACCCCACACTTGCCAACTGCATGCGTGTGTGTGTCTGTCTCTCCCTGGGGAGAGAGCAACCTTTTTGGAGACTACTCACACCCCTTAAAAGTGGTATACTCATCTTTGTCAAGTCTGATGATGTCACCATCCTACAAATATTCCTGTGGAAAAAAACAATTCCCAGTAATGTATATAGTGTATCGTGTAAATGCGTGCTGCTGTAAAATCATAATGTAGTTAGATAGGGGATCGAATCCTGCACTTCCCAAGTGTGTGTGTGTGTGTCTCCCTGGGGAAGAACAGCATTTTTGGAGACTACTCACACCGCTTAAAAGCGGATGATGTCACCATCCTACAAATATACCTGTGGAAACAAAAAACCCTACTAATGTGTATAGCGTGTCATCTAAATGCATACTGCTGTAGTATTGTAATGTCATTAGATAGAGGTTTAAATCCTGCACTTACAATCTGTGAGTGTGTGTGTCTCCCTGGGGAGGAGCAACCTTTTTAGAGACTACTCACACTCCTTAAAAGTGGTATACTCATCTTTGTCAAGTCTGATGATGTCACCATCCTACAAATATATCTGTGGAAAGATGAAATCTCACTAATGTGTATAGCATGCCGTGTAAATGCATACTGCTGTAGTATCATACTGTAATTAATGAGGGGTTTGAATCCTGCACTTGTTAACTGTGTGTGTGTGTGTCTTTTCTTGTGGAGAAGCTACCTTTTTGGAGACTACTCACACCCCTTAAAAGTGGTGTACTCATCTTTGTCAAGTCTGATGATGTCACCATCCTACAAATATACCTGTGGAAAAAAGAAATCCCACTAATGTGTATAGTGCATTGTGTAAATGCGTACTGCAGTAATATCGCAATGTAATTAAGTAGGGATTTGAATCCAGCACTTGTCAAATGTGAGTGTGGGTGTCTTCCTGTGAGGAGCAACCATTTTGGAGACTACTCACACCCCTTAAAAGTGGTATGCTCATCTTTGTCAAGACTGATGATGTCACCATCCTACAAATATACATGTGGAAAGAAGAAACCCCACTAATGTGTATAGCGTGTCATGAAAATATACACTGCTGTAGTATTGTTATCTAGTTAGATAGGGGTTTGAATCCTGCACTTGCTAACTGAGTATGTATGTCTCCTTGGGGAAGAGTGACCTTTTCAGAGACTACTCACACCCCTTAAAAGTGGTATACTCATCTTTGTCAAGTCTGATGATGTCACCATCCTACAAATATACCTGTGGAAAGAAGAAATCCCAGAAACATGTATAGTGTGGTGTGTAAATGCATACTGTTATCGTATCATAATGTAGTTAGGTAGGGATTTGAATCCTGCACTTGCCAACTGTGTGTGTGTCTCCCTGGGAAAAAGCACCCTTTTTGGAGAATACTCACACCCCTTAAAAGTGGTATATTCATCTTTGTCAAGTCTGATGATGTCACCATCCTACAAATACACCTCTGGAAAGAAGAAATACCAATAATGTGAGTAGTGCATTATGTAAATGTGTACTGTTGTAGTATCATCATGTAGCTAGGTAGGGGTTTGAATCCTGCACTTCTCTGTGTGTCTTCCTAATGAAGTGCAACCTTTTTGGAGAATACTCACACCCCTTAAAAGTGGTATACTCATCTTTGTCAAGTCTGATGATGTCACCATCCTACAAATATACGTGTGGAAAGAAGACATCACAGTAATGTGTAATGTAAACGCCTACTGCTGTAGTATCATAATGTAGTAAGGTAGGGGTTTGAATCCTGCACTTGCCAACTTTGTGTGTGGGTCTCCCTCAGGAAAAGCAACTTTTTGAAGAATACTCACACCCCTTAAAAGTGGTATACTCATCTTTGACAATTCTAATGAAGTCACCATCCTACAAATATACCTGTGGAAAGGTGAAATCTCAGTAATGTATATAGCATATCATAAAATGCATACTACTGTAGTATCATAAAGTACTTAAGAAGAAGTTTGAATCTGGCACTTGCCATCTGTGTGTGTTCTAGGGTGTGACACCACTGGTTAATGTGGAGTGGGTTGTGATATTTCTAGTGCATGACATATCACAATGATAACTGTATGTGTATTACACACGTAAGGTAGCTGTGGGACAAAGCCATATACATACATGTGACCTCAATTAATTCATAGGTGGGTACTCTGCTTTCTCCAAGAACACATCTGTTATCTTTGCCAGAGTGTACTGGCACTTTCTAGACCTTAGGTCACTTCTGTATGCTAGTGAGAAGCTTAGCCACTGCAGTGATCCCTGGGCTACGTCTTCTGTTTCACATCCACTCATCATGGTTTCTATTGAAGAGTGTGAGTGAGGGTTTATGCTTGAGGTATATTTGAATCCTGTTCCAAAGCAAGCAAAGTCTGGCAAAGATGACTAATCATTACAGCTGTGCAACAACCTCTGTGGATCTGCATGCAAACCCTTTATTGCTTATGTGCTCCACAGAGGGATTTCCAAAACCCTTTGGTAATGTGATTATCAAAGGAGAGATGACTAAACACATGGCTCTATGTATACATTAGTACCTGTTCCACATTTTGGGGGCTACTACCTATGTTGTACTCTGGGGATACTTTGTTTTCTAAAAGTGGATAACTATGCTTTCTTTGGCTTATAGCTTTACAGCATGAGTTTGACATCAGCTATCTGTCTCTATGATACCCTTTTGAAGGATGTGTGTGTCGTCTGGAGAATAAAATATAGCCCACAGTATGCATTTTCATCAAACGTGGGCAGACATATCTGTACTGGTTTTGCTTCTACCTAACAAAGCTATATGCCAAACAGGAGTAGTCCCAGCACTTAGTGCAGGTGAATACCACTTGTTACTGGCATAGAATTGTACATGGAGGCTGCAAATGTTACTGTGTGTCCCACATCTGTGCGTCAGTTGTCAGTCTGTCATCTAACAATTGTTTATGGTCAGTCTGTTGAGGTTATGTATAATACCAGAATGTGGGATGGGTATGAATTGCTGGTGAGCTATAGCTTGGCTGTGTGGACCTCCCCTCCCTCACCTATAGCCTTGTTAACTGACTTGAAGTCTACTAGGTGTAGGAGCCATGATCTGGCCTTTAGAGAACCTAAGTCGGTATGGTGCAGTGTTTGCAGGTTCGTAATGTCTCTGTTAATGAGTTCCATAATGCTGTGCTCCATACCCTTCCCAATAACATTTGTCTGGCTTATAGGGTGAGAGTTTCAAGGATCTGTTGCAGTTCTACCCTTAATCAATTTATGTTAACATTTACACTGGGTGTGACGAGGGTGGACAGATTTAGGAATAAGTATTTTAGAGGGTCAGCCCAGGTTTGCAGGTTAGTAGACCAAGCCAGATAGGCAGGATTAAGTTGGTTTGCACATGTGCTGAGGAGGGATGCAGAGTATATTGTGAAATAGATGCTAAGGATGAAGCCACCAGGTAACAGGAAAAGAGGAGTGCCTAAGATGAGGTTTATGGCTGTGGTGAGAGAGGACATGCAGGCGGATGGTGTGACAGCACAAGATGCAGAGGGCAGGAAGAAATGGAAACAGATGATCTACTGTGGCAAACCCTAATGGGAGCGTCCGAAAGGAGAAGAAGACATTGTAGCTCAACCCTTGTGGACTGTGAACACCATTACCGTGCGTCATTCCACAAGTATGTAACCTGTATAGAGGCTGCATCAGAACAGAGTGTTTAGGTGAGTGGTGACCTCATATGACAGCTTGTGTATGACACAGCCAGGGACACTGTCCAGTACCATTGCCACTGTGGTTTGGACTTTGGTAAAGAAATGTTTTAACTAGAGTGTCTGTGAATCATCAGGTTTTACATTCTTCAGATCTGGAAATGTGTCCCTTGTGTAATGACAGGGTGGTGAAATCCACATTCAAACTGTCTGACAAGAAATTGGTAATGTCAGTCAGATAAGTGTACTTTGTGACCATTTACATTAACTGTGACCCGATCTGAGATTTCCCCTGCAGATTATACACAACACTAAAGAAAGCTTTAGTGTTGTCTTTGGAATCCTTGCCATTTTGTATTTTGAAGCTTGCTTTGTATGTTTATTGAGGGATTGTAATTTCCCAATGATACTGACCAGAGAGGTTATCCTGTCTTGGTATGTAACTCTTTTTTGGTATGACTTCACACCTTCTAGTATATATTTAGTTTATGGCAGGGGTCCATAAGACTAATGCACTTTTACTGTATAAGTGGGAATTTTTTGTGTTTGTGATAGCACTGTCCATGCAACCCTGTAGGTGAACAATTTGCATTACTAAAGTATTATGCAGCTGGGACAGTGTTAACTTTAGTAATACAAACCAATGACAGATAGCAACAACAGCATCACCCACAGCACAGTGTCAACCCGTGTCATACACACACATGCGTACTCAAGTTCCAAAATGTGTGTAGTACAATGCATACTGGCCACCAATAGAAACTATGGAGTGTTAACACTGGCCAATACAGGGCATGTCGCCCTGCCCATGTGTCCAATATGCATGTACATGCAGACAGTGCTCCTCCACCATGTTCACAAATGTACACCTGCAAACATGTGGTGCACACACCCCACACTTACTGTCCACTGTATAATGCATGCTAACAAAATTACACACATCAGCCAAGTGGCACATGGGCAAACAAAACACAATTGGAATAAACACTGGTGAAAACAATACAACATTGCTAATTACAGCTATAATGCATCATGCCTGCTCAGCTACACCTTCAATGATATTATTACACTTTACTGCTGACAACATGCTCCACATCCAACCATTGCTATACTTTATTAAAGTCACCCTGTGCATCAGCACCATGTTAGCCTGTTCCTGCATCAATGTTACAGATGACAGGAGGTGGCACAGGTTTCATGATATGCACAGGGTGTTTACTTAGTTTGCCAGAGGTCTACACTGAGCCATACAATCAACATGTGTGTGTGAGTGTATGTGTGAGGGCCTTGAGTACTGTTATGGGCCAATATTGATGTAATGTGTGCGGGTATGTGTTTGCCCTAAGTTTCTGGCTTATGTGTGTGTGTCTGCATGTACACAGTTCCACCATGTGGCTGCCATATACGGGGATTTGTGAGACAACTACAGACTGTACCTGGCAGGCTTTACAGATCACCGCCTCTGGCCATGGATACGGAACCTGTGCCTGGCAGGAGTGCTACAGACAGTATCAGGTACTAATCCAGATTGGGTACTATCTGAAAAGGTTGACATATGTCCACTGGATCCAGGTTCCTGCTGGGACTGGCCAGAGCCACGTGCACCTGGTCTGCTAGGACGGTCTATGGACATCCCCCCTGGTACTGGCACTACAGGAGTGGCTGTGACTTGCTGGACATCCACAGTGACCTCCAGCTGCTGATGCTGCTGGCATGCATCCACGTCAATTTCTCAAACATCCCGCACTGTCCTGACACATGGACATGAGATTGTGGAGGACATCCAATGTCTCACCCCAACATCTATCAATGACCTCAGTGTAGTTATGTATGGCACCTGCTAGGTCATGGATACTGTCATTTACAGAGGTGTAATGATCCCTCTGTGCCCTTTGCCCCTGTCTGGTGTACAGCTCCATTCATGACTGTGCCTCCATGACAGCCTGGAACATGCGTATGGTAGAAAGAGGTGTGGCACATCTGCCAGGGGCATGATGACCAGCAGTGCTCTGACGAAAACCCCTGGGCATCTGCCTATGTTGTACCTTTCCAGACATCTGGCTATGGCTGCTGTGTCCTGATACATGTGCCATAGATACCACATTGTCCTGGCCAGTGCCAGCTGTACACTTTCCCTTAGCTAAGGGCAATGGTGATGATTGATGTACAGGCAGTATGACTGTGTGCATGGATAGGGTGGAGACTTATGTACTGTCAACTGGTGGCCCAACAACAGACCTGACAAACTTGCCTGTGCCTCAACACACCTATCCTCATCATCCCTGTCTGTCTCAGTGAGATCAGGTTCCCTGTTGTACTGAACCAGCCCCGCCTCGGCAACTGTGAGAGGAAAACAGGAAACACACTTTAAGACCTGAACATGACTTCAGACCACATGCACACATGCACACATGCACACATGCACACACATACACACAGACACAGGCACACAGGCACACACACAAAACTACACTCCTCTCTAAAGCAGACACACACAACACCAGCAATCACAGAACATACACAATAGCAGGTGATGGTGGGGTACAGTATCTCAAGCAAAACAATCATATCACACATGTCAGCATTCAGGACATGTGTTGCTCAACAGCATGCAGTGCAAGTGTAGTCAGTCCTTGTTACTAACAGTATACATGGCTTTGATACATGTGTTTTGTTATTAGGTGATGGCCCTCCCCCTGGAACACAATGCATATTTGGACACAACATTGCTGTGCAGGTATTCATAAACCTGTAATGTACTGTGCACCATAACTCACAGGTGTACATACCATTGCTGGATGTGCATCTGTGTGTCAGATAGGTATCCAATGCTGATTACAGCCTCTGTGTCTTTAGCAAATAATTGTGGACTCATTTTTAACACATGCGTGATGAGTATTAACACAACATCATCAGTGATGCATGGCTAATTGATGGAATACCATTCAGCCACATACCCAATGTACGATACTTATGGTGAGTGTAGATCACATTGTGGGCATGCCAGTCTCATCCATGACATGGCATGCTAAAACACAACTGCATATTTAAACACTACACATGCCCAATATGTGTCATATGACCGAGCCACTCAATAGCATCACAAGACATATATGTGCCAGTTGTGCAAATGGTGATTGGTATGTATACTGTTTAGAGGTGTATATGTGTGCACACATGCAACATTAAGGTGTATAGCAATGAAAGCTATGTGTAGTACTGTGGCTACAATAACTGGATGGGGTATAGTACCACAGGTCATCATCATGAAGCATCATGTGGTCACTCAAGGATACAAATGTTTCCCAAACCAGCACTTATCATGCTGTGCCAGAACTGTACTACCTTGGCTAAATTCAGCATTTCACAACCAGTTGTTACGTGAGTTTGTAAGGAGGCCAATAAGGAGCATTCCCTGACATGAATGAGTAGTGTGTTGCAGAGTGTTTAAATGCCCCATGATAGGCCTTTATGCCTCAGGTATATTATGTGTAATGTGTGGATGAGATTTTGGATACTGGAGTGTGTCTTTGTAGAGGGTTTGGGAATCCTTTATGTGTAGCATGTTAAAATGCTCTGTGTATGACATAAATGTGTATGTTATGTGCATGTTGAGTATCAGCTATGCCTAACCAATGGTCACTACAGTCTAGCCACATTTGTTTGAGATGGTCTGGGTATTGCATGTGTTTGAGGCAGCTAATCACATTAGTGAGATGTGCGTGCTCTTACACCAAACATGCACAGCATGCATTATTGGTAGGTGTGTTACATGTGTACATGGCCTACACCTTAACTATGACATGCACTTTTTATTTACAATAATAAATGTAGAACACACTCACCAGCATCTGTCCGCTGCCTTGCTGTCACCCCAGAGGGACCTACATAGAGATGAGACAGTTTGTCAGTGGCCACAACTGTGGCATTGCTACTGTGTGTTTGCAATCTCACAGTACAACAGTTTACATTCACAGGGCTACAGATTATGTTCCAAATCATCAGTATTGCACAACAACAAGCTCCACATCTTTGAACGTCAAACTCCACATCTCACATATGCATGATCTACCAATACAGATAACAGTAGTCTACAGATATGCTATGTTACCTGCATGCTCCATGTGTGCTTGCTGGGTGGCTCCAACCTCCATCATGGTGTATGTCTGCTGCTGTTGTTGGGCAGGTGCCACCAGGCTCAGGAGCAGCTCCTCCACTCTGGTGAAGGGGGATGGATATTAGCACCATCTCCTGTTGCAAATTTTTGTCTATGCACATCAGCAGCACACTGAATGGACATGTCTGAGAAAATCACTGCAGTGGTGGCGTACCTGCTCATATGTCCGGTTATGCAGGCCTACCTCATTGACCCTGCGGACAACATCTTGCCACATTGCAGTATGCTCCTGCTGGTCCTGGCTGGTTCGTGAGAACATGATGCTGTAGTGCAGAATCATACTGCTAGTAATTATATCATCTTCAGCACTACTGTAATTGGGGTTCCTGCGATGGGCCATGATCTCTGGAATACATAAATACAAAAATATGTCTCAGCAAGTCATATGGCACATTTAACATTATACAGTACAGATATCATTGAACTGCCATATATAGCAACTTATAAGCTAATTGAAAGTGAAACACTGTAACTGCCACTTATCACTGATCACCCCACAACTGATTGAAAGTGCCTTGCTCACTCTCTATCCAATGAACCGTGTTCTGCACAGCAACAAAATAAAATCACTATACAAGACTATACAAGAGTACCTGGCACACTGTATGCAACATGATGCACCACCTAGCCACCACAGATATACATCAATCTGATGTGTAAAGAAATATATCATCCATCACAATCAGTGTAAGGTCCAGTAAATGTATTACTATTATACCACACAACCAGTTAATGTCAAACCCATGGCCAAAATATGTGCACAACTGGGAATATAGGTCACATACTGCTGTAGTACACTACAAATGTTGCTAGATATGCAGTTATATGTTTTACCACACATATGTCAAAGGACATGTTACAGACATACCCACACACACACATCAGACATAATTACAGGACACAAAAGTATGACAACCCAGATAAGCTTTCAGTGTGTACTATACAGCACTGTGTGTCAGTACTTACACAACCTTAATCTTGAGAAATGTAATCTGTGATGAATACAGGGACCACAAACAAAACAGTGGATGCAAGCAATGTGGACATACACCATACTTTGCTGTACAGGCCCAGAGCTTCAAGTAGTACTACAGTACACACAGGATTTACATTCAACATCGGTACCAATCAATAATCATAGATGTAGTGCTTTAGCCTCCAATGACACACCCTAGTTAAAACCAAGGAACTTAATCACACTGTATGCATTAGCACTTCTTCTGTCTAGCAAAAGAATACACAGCTTTTGCTAGGATCAAAGCAAGGACCCATAATACCATGACATAAACAGTTTCCCACTAAGCTATCTCACAGATACATATCTTTGAATTATTTGCAAGCATATTGACCATCACAGTCAGTCAACAGTACAGAGATTCTATTGCAACAAGTAGGTGTAGGTGTGTATGAGTATAAATAAATATACATATGTATATATATATATATATATATATATATATATATATATATATATATACACATTGATTTGTCTACATATACATATATATGTAGGCACATAGACATTTCACCTTTCATAGTGAGAATATCAATTATACAAAGGATGTAAGGTGTACAGTAATGTAATAAAATCGCACAGTCTTGGGATAAATGCATTGAAGGTGTTCACAGCCCAGATAGCATTAGCAGGCCTTACTGGCTTCAACATTGCAAACTGAACAAACCACCCACAGTGTTTAACCACCACATGTCATATACCAGCACTATATGCTATCTTGTTTGTCACACAGTAAAACCTACATACAAATATGCGCATACTAACCTTCACCAACATATATATCTCGCCTCTTCACAAACAGTTGCAATATGTCCCCTGCTCTATGCACATATACAGATGTGAATATATATGACATCTATATTTCTCTGTATGAGCGTGGCATACACACACAAGGTCCACACTGTTGTAAGTCCGTGGACCTCACAGCTGAACTGTTGGGTCTTGCTGCAACACAAACATGTGTCATATATGAACACACACTAACATTAGGGGGTATATATGGCAACAGATGCTAGATAAGCATACTAAACTGCTACAGCTGTTGCCAATGCTAAGCTACACTTTAATATGACTATCATGCATGTTTTGTTCTGTCACACCCATGTTTATATAATTAGCGCTAATCCCCCCAACAGCCATTGGCCACACTACTGTACAGAGCACAGATAGCATGGAACAGATATTTGACATTTAATGCTGAGATACACATTTCACAGGTATGTCCCACTGCCCACAGGTACACACAGTATTGTCCATAGCAGTAGTTAAGCAGAACATCTGTGCATAAAGAAGTACTCCTGCCACATATTAATGGTTCACATCATGTAGACTATTCTTCAATAACATCTACTACATGCCATTAAATACATAGGTGTCACATACCTTTCCTTTGTATGATTTGGTAATATTTCTTTTTTTCCTTTTCTCTGTCTCTCTTTCTCTGTCTCTCTCTCTCTCTCTGTCTCTCTGTCAGTCTCTGCAATAGAGTGATTGAGTTTGTTGGCAGAGATTGCAGCCTGCCTTTGTAGGAATTTGCACATGAGCATGTGATGGCCTCTGCACCAATTAGTGGCCACCATTTGCTATTTGCATGCAGCCTGCTGTGTAGTAATTGCAGTAATCACTGTCATAGCAACCCAGTACTATAAACTGCTGACTCATGTAGGTGTGGCCCTTTCAACTTTCCAAGATGGAGATCATCCTTGTTTGCTGTGGCCATCATTGTTTAAGACAGTAGATTGGTATAGTTCTTATACCAGAAGCCAGGGGTGTAGCCAGAAATTTACATTTTGTACTCAAACCTAATGTTGCTGCTTCCAGTACCCACCTGTCAGTGTAGAAATGTACTCACCCCTCAAAATGCTACCCCAAGATACATGGAAAGATGTACATTCTTTTCAACTGTTACAATTAACTGCCATACAAAGCTAGTTAATGAGATTTATTCCTTTGGCACAAGACTTGTTTGTTTGTGAATTGCTATACTGTGAATATTCATTTACTGAGTTCTAAACAGTTTGTGCTTTTTTTAGTGTTGACATTAGCACAAGCTGCTCATAAAAACTGGACACATTTTAGTACTGTGAGTATGCTTACCTACATCCTTGGTAGACCCTGCACACACAGGTATATTTTACATTTGGGTAGGGTTGCAGAAGTACAGAGAGCGTAAGTACTATTGTGTGGACTTTATCTTGCTGGACTTACAGGGTTGCTTAGTACATGTTAGTTTATCAAGGCAAGTAGTCTGTCTGCGTAACTCCCAACTGTGGAGCTATCCACATGATACCCAGAGAATAGCCTGTTATTTTTTGTCTGTGCACCACACAGGTCTTTTCAGCAATAGAGCAATGGCATTCTTACAGTTGGTTGCTACCAGTACATGGCTACATCCATTTGTATTTCAGTGTTGTATTCCTACATAAGGGTATGCTTCCAAAATTCCTTCCAAAGCTATTTGCACAGTGTGTAACAGCAGAAAGGCTGATATGCTTCTGTGTTTCTGCCTCTGCCAGACCTCTCAAACAATCAGGTACATATTTGAACAGACTCAGGGAAAAGTCAAGAAAAAGTCAGGGACAATTAGGGACACCTTTAAAATATTAGTGCCATTAAGTTGAGACATTAAGAGAATCAGAGCATATGAATTAATACACCTTTTCTGAAGTAAAAGTCTCTAACTCTTAATTATTGTCATTATTCATTAAGTGTAATTCACCACCTTTCTGGCCAAAGTCAGTAGTTTTTGGAGGGATTCAGAGGGACATAGCTAAAATTTGTGTCAAAATCAGGGACTGCCCTGAAAATAAGGGACAGTTGGGAGGTATGGCTTCTGTCCTAAACAGACATGCCAGTGTTTGTCCTGCTGTGATACTGTGTGGGGTTGTAAAGTGATGGTGTAACATTATTTACTGCTAGAATGGCTGCTTCTCTTATCACAGTCATATAATGTAATCCCACAACTGTTGGTCAACATCCACAGAACAAGTTGTGTGGCATGGTATTCCTGTTTTTCCTTTACATTCACTCATTCTGATGCATGATATATGTATTTAAGCACCAACTTGATGTGTATCTATCATGGCTTACTGGTACTTTATGTTGTGGAGTGTGTGCAAGGTCTGGGGTTTGAGCCTTACAGAGGTGTTTTATTTTGCTCCTGAGCAGAACAAGGGCCCTCACATACAGAGTGACTAAGGCACTTTTAAGCAGTCGTAAGTGGGTTTGCGGGGGGTTGTGCATTGCTGCGCATTGTTTAGTCAAGCGCAAACAAGAGCAAACTCGCGCAAACCCGCTAACTACTGCTTAATAGTGCTTACTCCCGCTCACCCCTGCTCTAATTTCTTTGAAAGAAAAGAAAAATGGGGAGATAGGAAAGTGGTGAAAAAGGGGCACAAAGAGGGAAAGACAGAATGGAAAATAGCTCGGGATGTGCAGGATGGGTGTAGGGAAGGTCCATAGCTGCCCATTTCTTCATCAGCAACAGCTGTGCATATGCAATAAATTTGAAGATTGATATGAAATCTTCAACCCCTGAGAGAGGGGTGAGGACAACAAAGTATGTTGTAATGCCAATTAAATAACATTTTATGTGTCCAGTGGACATGTGTGCAAAATGGGCAGCTATGTATGGGATGTAATTCTTTTTTTGGGAGGAGCAGATTACCTTTTTTTTCAAGTGAGAGTGGAATGTGGGGTAGGGGAAGTAGGTATATTTGGGGAGGTAGGTTGGGGAGGTAAACAGACAAGACAAACAAGACGCATAAAGGGGCGGTATATGACACGTGGTGGGTGAACACCTTTGACGGGGAGGGATGTTTGGAAATCGCAAGCCCATGAGCCCCCAGATGGAAACAGTGGGACTGAGGTCCCCACCCATGGCCAGTCACCACTGCACATTCACGGCCCAGAGGGTGGCTGTGCTGGTGGCTGTGTAGGAGGGGCAGGCTGCCCCAGGAGTTGCACCACTCAGGCCTCAAGCTGGCATAGAGGTTCTGCAACAGAACGTTCAATCTCTCTATGCACCACAGCCCGGACTGTTCAAAGGGTGATAGGTGCCCCTCCTCCACCCACGCTTGCACGGGGAGGCTGAGCCCCATCCCTTGCAGTGCTTCCACCCGAAGGTGGCACAGGGCCAATGGAGGAGGAGGTCCCAGGCTGGGCACCAGATCTGCTGGTGCCATGGCCAGCTGAGGTGGGACAGGTGGGTCTGCTGGGACCGGCCTTCCCATACAAACTATGTTTTGGTGAGTTTAATAATGATATGGGTTAGTAACAGTCAACAGCATGCCCAATTAGTTATGACAGCATGCAGAAGTATTCCCATTAACCCAACACACCAGATTTTCAACAGTTGAAAAGCAAGCATAACACATGCATATATATAACAATAGTGGACATTACAACAGCATGCAGGTTTAATTGATGGCAACAGGCCACCAATATTGTGGTATTTTAACAGGGCACATGCATAGAAATAAATGCTAATATTTATAAACCAATAGGACATATGTCCCAACAAATGATTTGAGATTAGACATACCAATTGAGGTGTGGAATTGCATGTTTTATGCACATACAGTAGGGTGGAAAAAGATAGCTCAATTAACAACTTATATATCCTTCTAGTTTCACTACGTTCCTATTAACTGCAGTTATATGTCCCTTACATGTATTATTACACTACCAAATGTCCTTATATTGTGCAATTGGATTTTGCTAGATCATTATATACATGATCTGTATCTTACATACAAACTGCCCAAGATACAGATTTTACTGCAACATATTTTGAGAATTGCTCACACACACTACTGTTAAGATGGTACACTGACAGCTCATCTTTAATATAATTATCAAGATATGTTCAGGTGAAAGTATCAGTTATATGTTAACAGCTCCCTACATTTCTGGCAGCACACTGACATTTCTGGGGAACACAATACCAAGCTACTCATTTGCCAGATTAACCTGTACATGCTGTGCATGAACCAACAATCGAGGGCTGTAAATATGCTTAAAAGCTACTGGCAATCCCTTCATCCACGTTATATGGGCCTACCCAAGTGTGGGTTGACACTGCTTAATACAACATTACTATTTGTAGAATGCAACAGTACAACAACATATCATAGAAAATGACACAGACGCACTCCAGGAGTTATATATTTATTAAAGGATTATTATACCATTATTTATTGGGTTAAAACACTTTTTGAAGGCTCTCTCATTTATTTTATATAACAGTACATGCAGAATAATTACTAACCTGCCTGATGACGCAGCCTTTGCAGCCTATCTTCATGGGCTTGCTGGTTCATAGCTCGGACACCTGCAGCTGTGCATAGACAAGCATAGCAATTCTTAACTACTTAATACAATGGCTACTTACTCAGTACTGGGGCATTAGGCATCGCACGGGATTCCTGGATCCACTGGCCCAGTTGATCCTCCCTATGTCGCTTCAGGTCAGAATAATGGTGCCTGACCTGCTCACCAGTCCGAGGAACACCAGTGGCACTGGTGAGATCACGAGCAAGACTGTTCTAGGCCTCTGTTTTATATTGGGTACCCTGGTACTGGCCCCACAGGAGTCATTCTTCATGATTATGGATAATGAGCCAGACCATTACTTTGGAATCCTCAATGCCCCAGCATTGCACTCTAAATCGAGTGCCTTCTCCAACACCGGCCATGCTGACTGCAGAAGGAAGCTACTACCAGTTATAGCAGTATTCTCACCTGCGGAGCTTAAATATGCCTCATTTCCCACACTTATTTGTGATTGGCCACTTTTGGAAAAACTCAGCTATAGGAACGCCTGCTTAGCTGATGCTGGCAATGTTTAAAATTCCTTTGATAGATATGTGTCTGTTGAAAGTGCATGTTTATGAAATGCTGTCATGGCTTAGTGGTAAAGTACTGTCACTATAGTGCACAGTATCCTGAGTTCAAGCCCTGTCACTGCTTTTTATTTTCCTACTGGGCAAACCTGACTGGTTAAGGAACAGTAAAGTAGGTGTGGCCATGTTTAACCGACTTTGCTCAACTTTGCCCGACTTTGCCCAGCATTGCTTGATGTTGCTCGACGTTGCTCGACATTGCCCGACATTGCTCAACGTTGCCCGACGCTGTGCTGGTTAGCGTGGTGCGCAGCTATGCGCAAATACATTGTGGCTGTGCTGGTTGGTGCAGTGTGCAGCTACATGCAATTGGTTTTTAATAAGCTCAATACTGGTAAAATGTGCTTAGCAGTGCTTTATATTGCTTAAAATAGGGTACTCATGCCTAAGAATGCATAACCATTTCAGCTTCATATATATATATATATATATATATATATATATATATATATATATATAATTTGTTCACTACTACATTTAACATTTCAATGCTTTTTACAAAACTTATACATAAAAAAATGTCTGGAAATAGTTTTGTATACAGATTTCCAAAAGAAAATGGAACGTGCAGTAGTGGGACTCGAACCAGGAATGCGTCCTCTTTGAGCGAGGGCTCTAACCACTACGCTATCGCTGTTCTGCTTAATTTGTAAATATTTTTCTTATTATCCTCATCTGGTCTCTAAGCTGCTAACTGTAGCTAAGCAATAGGCAAACCCATGCAAACATGAGCAAATACAGGCTGCTATATTGGATGAAAAAAAAATAAAAAAACTCTTTTTATTTTTAATTTTGTCAGTTGTTTAACATATGGGGGAGTGTAGTGTTACATTGTGCACATGTGAGCGGACTCGCTCATGTAATTCAAAATTTCAGCATTTCTTCATTGCAGGAGCGTGGATTTTTGGACTGCTCGGCAGTCCAACATGCATCCTACACTCATTCATGCTCCGTGTAAGCTTTAGAGTTGAGGCAGCATGCCCTCATTAATATGCATGGCGTGCTGCCGTCATACTCTTAGACTGGCACTTCCGTGTAAGACTAATCTAGTGTTACACGGAAGATTAGTAAATCCGGGGGAGTATCTAGTAATTATACACTAGTGAAATTTTCCTAGTTGCCCTTCTACACTAATGATATTTATAATGCATTTACTTTCCAGCACAGGTAATACATTTCAGGGGACAGCATTTTGATTTTTGGATGGATATGCAGAAGAAGTGATTCCATAAAATGCTAGTTACAATTTTTTTTATACTGCCTTTATTTGTTAATACACTCACCTAACACATATCTTGACATGTGTTTTGCTTATTGAGTGATTAGAGGCATGATAATTGTTTTTGTCAACGCTCTTGCCTGATCTGCACTATTGGAAATCAGAGGTAGTTTCTCTTTTCATGCAGAAAGCAGTGCAAACATAATATTGCTGTAGTAACATGACATTTCAGGCTGAGATTTGGAGCAGCTTCTATGTGCTGAGCTGAGGGTCTGGGCAGAAAAATTGTCAGAAGGGAGATGTTAAACAGTGGGGTCACATGATATTTGGACTACTGTCTATCCCAGCAGATCATGTGCTGTCATTCCTTCACCCCAATGCAGCAGTATTCCCATATAACTGTTTTAACAGTAAGTCAGCAATGGTGCAGTATATCAGCAGACCAGGCAATCTCAGGGCTGTAATAAGAATTCAATTACACATTGTAAGTCACACATAATGGAGGAATAATGACATACATATTTATGCTGCTGATTGTGTGATGAATGACTCTTCTCTGTCTGACAGCCTGTGTGGCTCAGTGGATTAGGGAAATTAGCATTGTTGATGGTTCTAATGTGGAAGTAGTCACATCTTTTGCATGTGAGATATTATTATGTTGGTGCTTTCAATGACTTCAGTCTGTGTGTGTGATGTAACATTATGAACATTAGTCACATATTAAGTACAGCAGATATCTGGGGAATGCCGTGGACATTTTAAGTGAAGTGCAGTACTGCAGAAACAGGGACAGATGTCATTGTCTGTAACACACAAAATCCTGGACTGAATTACAGGTAGGTGTGGCCTGGAGTCAATTTATAAGTACTGACAGTCCCACTGGGCATGGCCATATACTTAGCTAATATGAGAGCAATTCTGTCGGCCCTTCATCAAAATGACCTGTTATGTATAGATATGTCAATACTTGCAGACGTATATGTATGCATATCCATCCATCACTATCCCTCTCTCACATTCCTATGCAATGTCAAATATATATATATATATATATATATATATATATATATATATATATATATATATATATATTTATTTATTTATTTCTATATATCAGAATGATACATACACTCTCCCCATATATCTAAGTAACACATATACCTATCATACACACACAGTTACATTTATATATACACATCCCTGTTATATACAGAAATATGTGTGTGGATATCTGTGTTGTCCTATATACCCTAATAATGGTGAGTAAATCTGCACTATCACGCATCCATACTGTTGCTCAAAGGAGCCAAACTAAGGGTGCAACAGTACATAATCCATTTACCTACAGATACTTCTGCCTGCTGGATATCACCACATAGATAGACACAGTTGAGCAGGTGGTGTAATGTATAATGTTGACTATGTACACATGGGTAGGGCACCCACTTGCAATGCCTATGCACTTTTTGGCCCTGTAACTTGCTGCTGGCTTCCAAACTGCCCTCTTCTACAAAGCCTGATTATGTCATCCACCTTAAGACTACAAGCTAACAATGTAGTATCAGACTTAAGCCATGGCGTGTGTGGTAAGCATGCATCTCAACCTCTTAGAGCAAGAAATCTGGACAAAGCCATAAATAAAAGTGGGACAAAGGCTCAAAAATAGGGACATGTTTTATGTGTTGCACTTACAAAACTTGAAAAGTTGATAGAATAACACATTTTGTTTCAGCATTAATTTTTCTGAAGGATATGAAGTCTGAAACTCAAATATCTGTCATTATTTTCTAACTTCAATCTTTGATGATTTACCACTAATTTGCCAGTAAACCACAATTTTATGAAAAATGGACCAAAAATATGAGGCCAAAATCTAGACATTCTGCCAAAATCTGCAGAGTTGAGAGGTATGATAAGTACTGTGAACTATAGTGTGTAAGACTTAATAGTTAGGGGTTCTAATTTCATTCCAGGCTACTTGGTGTCTCTGTGTGTGTGTGTGTGTGTGTGTGTGTGTGTGTGTGTGTGTGTGTGTGTGTGTGTGTGTGTGTGTGTGTGTGTATACTCCTGAAAAACAACCGCCATGCCCTCATGGGCTATGCACATCGAATGCTTATGCACTTTTTGGCCCTGTAACTTGCTGCTGGCTTCTAAACTGCCCACTTTTAAGAGGCCTGGTGATGTCATCCACCATAAGACTAGCAGCTGATAATATAGCATTATACTTCAGCTGTGGCATATGCGATAAGTACAATTAATGTGTAAGATTAGATAGATAGGAGTTCTAATCTCACTACAGGCTAGTTGATACACATGTATGTCCATATGGCATATATATGATCACCGTGGTAACCTAGAAATTGGTCGTGTTTTGGACCAAAAATATGAGGCCAAAATCTAGACATTCTGCCAAAATCTGCAGAGTTGAGAGGTATGATAAGTACTGTGAACTATAGTGTGTAAGACTTAATAGTTAGGGGTTCTAATTTCATTCCAGGCTACTTGGTGTCTCTGTGTGTGTGTGTGTGTGTGTGTGTGTGTGTGTGTGTGTGTGTGTGTGTGTGTGTGTGTGTGTGTGTGTGTGTGTGTGTGTGTGTGTATACTCCTGAAAAACAACCGCCATGCCCTCATGGGCTATGCACATCGAATGCTTATGCACTTTTTGGCCCTGTAACTTGCTGCTGGCTTCTAAACTGCCCACTTTTAAGAGGCCTGGTGATGTCATCCACCATAAGACTAGCAGCTGATAATATAGCATTATACTTCAGCTGTGGCATATGCGATAAGTACAATTAATGTGTAAGATTAGATAGATAGGAGTTCTAATCTCACTACAGGCTAGTTGATACACATGTATGTCCATATGGCATATATATGATCACCGTGGTAACCTAGAAATTGGTCGTGTTTTGCAGTATTTTATTTGTAGCATGTGATGTGGCTCCCCCAAAGGACTGACCATAACAAGGCCTTCTGCTGTCATCAATCACATGTCCTGAACTGATAGTACTAGCATAAATGAGGTGTGTCATGAACATGTACTGTGATTTGTAGTGTGCACCATTACATGGGTAAGTGTTCTCATCTACATACAGCCAGCTTGCACTACATGTGTGCCTTGGCGTGTCCTGTACACAGTGATTGGAAGTGGTGCTAGCCTCAATGTAGCCATGTATGTGTTTTAGCCTGTTAGGACATTTTACATCATGTTATGGAACCATAGGGCGTTTGAACTTCACTAGCATAATGACCATACCGCCCTCATAATCATAGACATCTTTATACCCATAGTTACAGGATCAGCACATATTGCCCTAGTCCAAGAGAGACAAAGGCAGACACCCTGTGTTGAGATGATGGTCACCCAGCCATCATACAGATGGCATGTGCTGAGGTGCACTGTGGTGCTCTGTGTGCCATTAGGCAGGGTTCTGTTTCAACGGTGTGTTTAAGTCTGCTAGACAAATCTCTCTCACAATCATGTAGTACTAATGTTACATATGAGGTTAATGTCCTTACAGTGAGTTATCCATGTACTATGCCACCTACAGATAGGCAGCATATGTAATCAAGCAGGGTCACACACTGCCCTGTATGCAAGGCACAGATCATCTCTGAGTAGTCTAAATGCCACAGGTGACAATGACACACATTGCAAATGATCCCCATTGAGCACTTACTGAAAACATGATGTGTCCTTGTGAGTGGCCATGCTGTTGTGTGCAATTGCCAGTACTGCTTGGAAAGCTACATCAAAGAATGGCCATTGCACTCAAATATTTGCATGCTGACTGAAGAGTATTTGAAGGTTATGAATATGTAATTTACAGGTGACTGTGGCCTCAGCTATGCCATATGATTCCTGCCACACCACTGTAGAGACATTGTGATCTATGGTACATTAGGTGTAAACCTATGTGGCCAGGTCTGTGTACCCAGTTTGTTCATCCCTGAGTATGTACAGCACATGTTATGAATGATGTGCTACTAACCAGGTACATAGCTCTAACTGATAAAAATTATACTACATATATATTTGCATGGAGTTTATGGCCATTACTATATCAACAGACACGTGTTTGCATTACCATATTGCAGGATAGTGACCTACTACAGAGACTATGAGTGTTCACAATGTGCAGGCATCAGCCAACATTGTAGCCACAGTCATTCAGTAGTCATATGTATTATAGTTGAATGGATTCTAAGCAGTAGAGGACCCAGGACTCCCCCTTGTTGAGCACTGCTGCTTAAAGATCATCTATTGGAGGTGAATGTCCCTAAGTTGCATATACATGCCAGCAATGGACCACTTAATGACCTATACAATGACAGTATCATGGATGCCTAAGTGGGGCAATAGATGCTGTGTATCCTCCATTGAGTGGCCAGTTACAAACTGGTCTGTAAATATGGAAGTTATGGGGCAGGTTGTAGAAATGTCATGTGTCACATGTGTTGGGGATAGGGGAGTGTAGTTGACACAGACAGCATAGGACTACAAGTTAGGTATAAGTACAGACCCATCATACGTGACATCATTATGAATGAGTTTATCGACAATCTGGGCCTGTCTTCTGAGGTTACACATGTAACTACACTGTGTGTTGTGGTTCTGCTTTGTGTGAGGGGCTAATTTTGACACTGACCATGTCTACACAACATCAAAGCAACATTATGTGCTTCTTTTAGCTGAGGAGCTTGTGCCTCCATGTTAGGGGGTACCTTCACCCCAACTGTCACACAGCATTGTCCACCTGTTATTATACAGCCTGTTAGTTGCAGTTGTCCACCAGTCAGGTTTGCTGTGCCATGAGAAGCCTGTGCCCTCCTGTCATGTACAGCCGAGTTCCTGCAGTTGTAATGCTGCTGGCATAATGCATGGGTGTAGAACTCTGCATACCTGCCTGTCCTGTCTGAAAGAGGAGATGAAGTCAAGCTATGTCAACCATCCCACAGGAGATAATAAATGGCTTTGTTTACATATATGTCTGTATTGTCTGCAAGGGGGGGTCATGCTGGTAGATCTAAGGAGACTGATCTGTGGCCAGATCCCACCAGGGAGGATCTAACACTGGGGGGGGGGGGGCTGTAGTGGTCATGCATATTGGTAAACATATGATGCAATACATTGGTTCTCCATGTGGGGATGTCATGGCACTGCTCCAAGGCATTGTAGGTAAGGACCTGGACTAACCTGTGGGCAAGTGAGCCGTAGCATGACTAAGCAACACAGTGTGTACATATTACACTTCTCTAATGGGTATGTCTGTGCTGTGTGCAGACATCTTGCATAACTCTCTTCTTGTAACATTCTGGAAGTAACTGAAATACTTACTTGCACAGAGACAACTAGAATGTCGTGCCAAACAGTGTCCCAAGATCTCTGAGTCTTGTCACCTGAAATGCCATGAAAGGCATTAGCATGCATATGAGCACTAACACTGCCGTACACCTATTGACACTGGACCAAACACTGTTACTTTTGTTAAAGGCCAGATCATGCCTACCAACTGTAACCAGCAGGGCCCATTGACTTTTACACTATACAATGGGTAAGGGAAATATGTCTTACTCTACCAACCATGGCATGGCAAGGTGTTTGACAATATTAGGCTAGCAGACCTTACTGGTAACTGTGTAAGTTATATACAAAGTGCTACGTCAGCTGGTGGATAGGTAAATGTCTGACAATTGTACTCTGGGAAGATAGCATTGTGAGACCTACACTACAATGATGCCAGTCACCAGTGGAGCTCAACATTCTTCATTACTGGTGCATCCCTTCTTGCCATTCTCTGTCTGCAGTCACTGCCACTGTCAGTGACCTCTGACTGAGTACATTAGCAGGTGATTACATATTTTATGAGCTGTGACCTAATCCCACACAGAACCAACAGTTATCCAGGATGGCCTAAGACGCACATTCAGTTCTTGTCTGAGCCACTGTAAGACTAAATGCCAATGACTACACAATACTATCCTTTGGCAAGTCATGCACCACCAAAAAATATTGTAGTGTCAGCACACCACACACAGTTGAGCCATTACTCATGGAGTTATGGATACAGAGAGTAATGTAGCCTTTGACTTTCACTTGTTGGTAAGATGTGGGAATGCATTTACTGTTGTACAACCTGTACAGACAGGTATGTAATGGGCATGAATGTGGTAGTAATCACACCTATCATTGTGTGCAATGATGCTTTTGCTATGTCAATACACAGGCATACTGTACAACTGTAGCAGCCACATAGGTTCCATGGTACACCAATACACAGTGTGGATTACATGTCCTATGGAGTCCGTGTCAAGACTGCACATGTGTAGTCTGTCTCCTAAATGCTTTGAAGGGGATGCGTATGGCTCCATACAGAGAGGTGTTGGATCCCACTGTGTACCTCCTGCATATCTATGACAGGACTAACACGTGTCTCACCTGTTAAACATACCTACATCACTGTGTTATGCATAGTACATGCTGAAGAGACAGGTATGTAACAGACAGTATACCCTATATGAAACAGGCTCCCCATGCATGTGAAGCACACATCTGCTGTGACACACATATCATGTTCAGGTTACACAATGCGATGCAGAAGAAGACAATCATAACTGGTGTTGGACAAATATCTGTATTGGACACAGGATATTTATAGATGGGTCTTCTCCATCACCATAGCTTGTAGATGTGTTAGCTCCCAAAACCCTGGGGACACTTGTCAAGGGTAGCAGACCTTTTCACAGATTAGGGATGCATGAGTACATTGAATTACACCATTGTCCTTGTTAGCCTGTTATACACTGAGCCTATGGGGCCATGCAGTTATAGTACTGTACCTTGCTGAAGACATATTTCTTCTGTGATGACATGCCATCATGTGCTACCTTATTGCTGCTGTGTATCCATAAGTTATCCAACAGACTCCTGAAACAGAAACAGGTCTGTGACACACAGGTTTTTCTGATGAAGTCCATGTTTTCAAATAAAGTGGAAGAAAGCGCTAAAAATTATATCTACTTGGTGGTTATTCCTTTGCAAAGGTCGAGCCTTCTGTTCTTCTGTTGGTGGTTTCATTGTTTTTCGGCAAGTCTGGATATTGGTAATCTATATAGGTCTGTGACACACCTTACATTGTGTAAGTATACAGCCATTACAACATCATACAACATAAGATACACAAAAGTATGTGACGATCATGTGACAAATATCAGCATACAGTATCTGTCTTTAACAATTACAGGTGGCATGGTAAAACGACATTGGATTACACAAGTACATGTTAACGTATATAGTTACACTGTGCATCAGACACATAGCTTTATTTCCCTGCATCGACGGTGAGGATGACAGAGATGTGGCATGTGCATCATCACTTGCACAGGGTGCTATGTGGGGGTGCAGGAGGCATAGGCTGACCCAAATGGTTGACAGCATGGGAGTGAGTCAAGAAGGGAAGCAGGTAAGATGGACCATGGAGAGGTGCAGTGTGTGTCTGTAGGTGACCTGCGTTAAACAGTGGTGTGCAAGTGTATGCGTGTACACAGTCAAGCTCAGTGCTAGCCCTACATGTGTGTATGTTGGAAAGCTTTGAACCATACATGGTAGAGCTGACAGTTCACAGTATTCATCCCCGAACATGGGAACTGGCTCTGCCAGGAGTTGCACTGGCACCTCCATGCTCAAAGTCAGAAGCAGTGTTAGTACCTGATGGTGACTGCTGTCTGCTGGGACCATGTCTTCCATGGGAAATGCCCAGGACCACAAGCCCATGGCCTGCCACATCTTGGTGTGGACAGCACACTCTCCTCTGTAGTGCTAAATGTACTGCCACTATGGCACCATGATTGTGCATGGCCACAAGGACTCTCAGCAGATGGGGTTGCTGACCTATGTCCATGAGTCTGATGGTCAACTCCAACCACACATTTCAGCACAGGCACTGTGTGTTCCAAGACAAACACTGTCTCAGCTTATCCTCTGTCTACTGCATCAGTGAACCAATCCAGGGTGTCACCCATGCAGTGGTGGCAGTCATGGATGTCAGACTGTGCTGCATCCATAACCCTAAATATACATCTGGTGTTCCATTCAGAACATGCCTGTGTCTCCATGATGGCACAAAACATGTGCCGAATGACTCATAATGTGACACCTGCAACAGGTGGTGGGTGGACAGCAGGCCTCCTACAAGCACCCCTATCAATCCACCTGTGTGGCATCTCACTAGCTCTCTGGTTATGGTCAGATTGTGCACTCACTAGAGCCACAGTTGCCCCACTTTCTTGTTTAATGTCCCCACCCTCTCACTGCCCAATATCTGTGGCCTCCAGGGAATGGGTATGTGTGGGTGGATTCCCTTCAGGATCTCTAAATCTTAAAACCTCAAAATTCATATGGTTGAGATCATATGACCGAAGTTTTAGAACTTCGAAATTCTGAATGGAGATCTGCATATAGTGTGGAACGGGAGATTTCCCTTTTCCTCATTGTAGCGCAATCTTAGAGTTGGTATATTTAAGCAGCGGGGGTGTGGGGTTGCTGAAACGTTTAAAACGTTTTTTTTATTTTTTTTTATTTTGGACTTAATTCGGAATCTCTATATTTTGAAACATTGATTATATGGTCTCGATCATATGACATTCAATGTTTCAGAATTTTAAGATTCTGAAGTGAATCCATGTGGGCATACTGACTGTGTGCAGTGACAATG
The DNA here is from genome assembly GCF_019279795.1 of Protopterus annectens. Classification (NCBI taxonomy): domain Eukaryota; kingdom Metazoa; phylum Chordata; order Ceratodontiformes; family Protopteridae; genus Protopterus; species Protopterus annectens. The sequence continues at coordinate 175,842,033 of NC_056744.1, forward strand.
AGGCCAGAAGAGGGATGTCAACTTCTGGGACAGATTCAGCCACTAAAACCCCCACCTGTGCCTTACTGTGGTCACCATCATCATCAGAATCTGAGGAGACACTGACATCAGGATGTGTAGGGGACAGACACCACCACCCCCAGGTCACCTGTGATAAGAAAGAAAAAAGCAGTACATTAATACCTGCTATATTATGCTCCGCAGTACTATGTTGCGATATATGTAAGACTCTATACACTGTTGTCACTAATACAGACCTGTTGAAAACCCAACATCAAATAATAGGACATGAGGACAGTACCCTTCCCACTAGCAGCTGTACTTCCTTGTAAATAAAATCTCACTACACTGCAATCTCATCGGCAACAGTGAGGTACACTGTTGACATTTGTGTAGACTTTGCACAGTAGACACATATGGCACTCTGTAATGTCCTGACAATACTGTCACATCTATCAGTGTGGTCACACCTACAAGGCATAGGTATGAGTGTAACATGTGTATGGTCAGAAAATATGTGTGCAGTTGGCAATTATGCTGACAGTACAGTGATGTTATATTGCTGAACACCTACACCTATAACAAGACAGTGTTATGTTTACCAGGAGCTGGGCCATGGGCTTGTCTGATACCTGATGGACGTGTGAAAAGTTAAGGGGAGAGGTAATGTCAATAAAACCGCATGTTCCACCACCACTAGGTAATACATCCATCTATCTCACATTTACAGTAGTTACTGTGTTAATTGTTATATTGGTAAAAATTTGAGCATGACAGTCAAACTGCAGTTAACCCCCCAAAGAAGACAGACCTGACACCCTCGTAATACTATGTACACCCTGCCACATTGAATGCTACAGTATTATAATGCTGATCAAACTAAGCTTACCTGCATGCTCCTCTGCCATGGAAACTGTGGCACTCACATCCATGATATAGGGTGCGATGGATGCCTGGGAGCCATCATGTGTGTCTAGATTTATCATGAATTTCTCAGTGGTTAAGAGTGGTTGTTCCACTGCAGGCCCTAAACTGGTGGCACCAAAATTTCTAGCTACACCTTCTGCTCTTCTACATGCCACATTGATCTTGTCCATTGTACAGTGTCAAACCTGTTCATAAGTCCTGCTCTGATGACCTGTTGCATTCTCATCATGGACAAGGTCAGATCACAGTGCCCCCTGTTATTCCCTGCTGTGCCTCCCCCTGGACAGTAGGAGTTCATGGTGTTTGTGGAGGCCTTCCAGTATTAACTCATTCTCTGCATCCATGAACGCTGCAGAGAGTCTTGCATACGTGCTTCCTGAAAGACAACAACATGGGAACACATGTCAGAATGACATATGTGGAAGTACAGTATGTAGAAATACAGCAAGGACAGAATGGTTGGCAATATCCACTGCTTGATCAAAAATGTCATATTCCGCAGTGTGCAAACATACTAAGCATGTGGCTATAACTAGGATACCAGCAATAGTCAGGTAGTCCCATGTGTGCCATGATAAATACTGTTGTATGATCATACAGCCGACACTGGAGTCTATTGTAGTGTGTCCCCAAGGGGCATCCCTCCTGATAATATGTCAAAACAACAGTGTCAAACAAATAGCAGTGTGCTATTACAACCACTATAAAGGGAGAGTCCCACAAGCGCAGTGTGCCCTATTGACAATATACTTTTCACCCTTGATGTATTGGACAGCCTCTGTATGTGTAACAAATCTGGAGATCATTGACATGTCATTATCACAGTTCTCAGAAAGGCTTAATGCTGTAATCCCTATTCCCCATAAGTATATTCACACATCTGCATCTTGTTGTTAACAAAATGGTTACATACCTGATGGAGTGCAGTACTCCTCTTCTAATATGTCCTGATAGTTAATGTTTTGCAAATGGGTGTTCTGTGTGAGGAAAGTCTCATATAGAATGGTTCCCCATAGCCAGCCGCTTGCCTTTTTAACATGTTTCTCAGCAGGTGATTGCCTCTTAACGAATCTGTGCTTCTGGAATGCTAATTGCAGCCAACACAGATGATTTGCACTATCATCAGCCAATCACATGCAACCACTGTACAATATATAAGGTCTTCATGTAGATTACAGGCCCTTTCTGATATGTTGTGCTGGACATTACTGTGATGAGGAGACTACATCATTGCAGTGGGTAGGTCTGTAGCAACAACTTTTACAGAGGGGTATGTGTGCTACAGGCTGCAGCTGCTGCTGCAGGTAATAAGCAAAGGCAGAGAGTGTAAACACTTTGGAGGACAACAAGCTGTAGAAGTAACTGGGGGAGTTGTGTTAGCCTTGTTGTAGAGGCAGAGCTAGAGTGAAAGTACCCTTTCCAGTCCAATTAAGGCATGTGATTAAGGTAAGTATGTTAGGCACAAGTTTGTTGTGTCTTTGAGCAACATGGGGATAAGTATAAGAATATGTCCATCATCTAGGCGACTGTCAGGCCATGTGTTACAGTCTGGTAGTAATTTGGAGCATGTATGAGGGCACTCCTTGTTACAATCAGGGACTTCAAATGTTTATGTTAGCTGTGCAGCTGTGCTAATCGGCACTGTAAGTTTGAAAGGATTGTGTGGTGCACTCTGATATTATAGCCCTCATTTGAAGTACCTGAGTTAAACTTCTCTGTGAATGCATATCAATGCATGACATGACACTTTACGAACATATAATTTTGTTATAGGGATATGTGAAGTGTGCTTCTATCTGCAGGCCTGTGACTTCTATCAGTTTAAAGCAGACATTCCATTTGAAATGCATTGTGTGGGTAAAGAATTCATGACTCAATAATTAATTGCTGGCTTCACAAGACTGTAATTTCACTGCTACACACCACTGGATTTGAACCCAGGACTGTGTGTGGCAAAATCCACTGTTTGCAAGGCATTTAACAGACTGAGCTCCTGAGTCACTGCCACAGCAAGTGTATTTGCAAGATATATGTGCACATGTACAGGCTGTGGCAAATGTTTTCTTTACATCCATCAGTATGTGCGTGGCTTTTTATGGCTTTATTTCTGCACCGGGGTCCCAGTTGAACATGCATTTTGCCATTAATGCCTTAGCATGTGTAGTTCTACATGTTGCTAATAAAAGGGCACATTTACCTGCTATCACAGGTCTTACTTACATCCATTACAATGTGTTTGGCTTTGTAGTGGTATAGTCTTGCACCAGAATCCAAGGTACACTCCCATTTTTTGCATTACTTTTCAATCAAGTTTGCGTGACACGGAGCGACACACAGCTTAGCTGAAACATGCTTAATGACCGTAACTGGCAATTTCTATGTTTTATTTAAACCACCTGTTTTAATTAAGAACTGTGTGGCCTGGGAGGGTAATGCAGTAGTCTGCGAGTACAGTAGTCTTGAGCCCAAAATATGGGACAGGTGTTTATTTAGAACATGTGTATTATACATTGAAAATACATATATTCAATATAGCTTTATTTAGCTGAGCTTAGCAAAGCTGTGCTATGTGCTGCTAAAAATATAAAGAATAGAAAATTAGGGAGATAGAAAAGTCGTGAAATGGGGTGCAAGCATGCGGAAAAACATAGTGAAAGGCAGATAGGGATGTGCAGGAAGGGTGTAGGAAAGAACCATAGCTATCCTTTTCTTGTACCGCAACAACTGTGCACTTTGACAGAATTTGTACATGACTTTGAACTCTCAACCCCAGAAAAAGGGGTGAGGACAACATAACTGCATTTGCAAGCCAATTGGACCAAATTATGTGTGTCCAGTAGACACGTTTGTGAAATAGAGAGTTATATGTGGGACAATATTTTTTTTTTTGGGACAGGTGCCCATTTTTTTTTTAAGGTGAGAGTGGAATGTTGGGAAAGGGGCATAGTTACATGTGAGGGAGGTAAGTTGGGTAAGTGAAGATGCATTTGCAGACAGACAAGACAGACAAGACAGACAAGACAACAGACAGGGGTGGTGTGTGACACATGGGGGGGGTGAACACCTTGGATGGGGAGGGTGTTGTGGAGTTTCATTGCCATGAGCTTCCACAAGGCAGCAGCATGATTCACATTCCAATCCATGGGACTGTCATCACTGCACCATCACTGACTTGGAGGTGGCAGTGGTGGAGGCTGGGCACCGGGGAGAGGCTGCCCCTCCAGGTTGGCCAGCATGCCCTCCATCCAGCACAGACAGCGACCAAACCATGGTACACAATTCTGCACACCAAAACTGGAAGCTCATTCTAGGTGACAACTCCCCCTCCACCACCACTCCCAGAGGGGGAACCAGCCCCATTCTATGAGGCAGAACTACCCAGTGCCGCAGGTAGTGTGGGAGCAGCAGAGGGGCACCACTGCTTTGGGTCTCAGATGTGCTGGGGACCCAGTGTTACAGCAGGAGGAGGCAAGGTAGGCAGATCAGCTGCTACCCGCCTACCTTGACATGCTGTGGTAAATGAGATATAGCAATAAATTAAGGTTAATAATAACCAAACTATTGTTAGTATTAACAAAATGGAACATTATATTTATTAATCCTAATACATATTAATGTATATTATGTGTAAAACAACATTAAGTAACATAACAGTCAGTATGTTAACAGCATGCCAGTAAGAATTAAACCATAAGGCCAACAAAACAGTTAGTTTAACAAAATATGTTAATACTGAATCATAATGCTACATAAGAATAATAAATCAAATATTAACAAAATATAGTTAGTTTAACAAAATATTTTAATGTTGTTGACCTTTTCCCAGTTAGGGGTCACCACAGCAGAACTCCAGTCCGCTAATGATCGGCAGTTGATTTTTATGGTGCCAAGTTGCCATCCCGACACCCAACCATCAGTGAAGGCACGCCCATTCATGCATGTCTTTCAGATGCCACTCAATCATGGGGAGGACATGCAGACTCCACACAGAAGGCACTCCAGGCAAGAATTGAACAGGAAAACTTCTTGTTGTGAGGTAACAACGCTACCGCTGTACCACCGTAGATATTGCTTAACAAAATATAATTGTAGTCACTGTACTCAAACCTGAAACTACACACCTGTAGAAGTATTTTTTACCTGTGGTTTCATATGTTAATATTAAATCACAATAATAAATAAAAATAATAAATTAATGATGATAAGGAGTGAGGAGAGAAAGAAAAACATTCAATTAGTGACACTGCTGATGATATCCCTGAACCCACAGGTAACTTCTGCATGTGTGTAGTTTCAGGTTTGAGTACAGTGACTACAATTATCCTATAGTTGATGTAGCACATACATGCCTCTCATGCTGACAGCATGGGTCAGTATGGGCCAAGCATTAACAAATGCAGATACACAACTACACAGAACAGTTTCACATAATGTGGACTTACATAACTACCAAGGTGTTCTGTAAATGGATTTGGTAATACATTGCATTCTAGGTAATCATTTATCTGGTAATCATATGACAGATGGAGTAGGCAGTTTTAATACATAGAAATTGTGACACTTGAGAGGCATGTTTGTGTACAGTAAGTAAACTAGGCAGCCATCATGCCTTAGTTGGCAGGCATGGGAGTAAAACCCAATAGCTGTGACTGCAGGGGACATCTGCAAATAATGTAACAACTGACTGCAGCAGCTTAGTATAGACATGATGAATACAGCCCTATGGCAAATATTCAGACAGATTTATTTAGGAAATCGCAACGCTGCTTAACACTTCATTGGTAATGCTGATAATTCTCTGTAAAATCTACAGATAATATATGCTCATAACGTGGGCTACCTCAACTGTATACCTTTATTTCCTGGAGTGGGAGAAAATGAGAGCATTATGTGACTGAAATTGGCCTGGAGATGACCTTGAACCATACTATGAGTTGGGCAATACATGTTACAGGGCATTCATTTTGCATCCTAGAACTATTACAGTATTATACTTCACTGCAATGATTGCAGAACAGACATGCAAGGAATACAGCTGTACTGCAAATATTAAAACAGATTTATTTAGGAATCCACAATGCTGCTTAATACTTTATTGGCATTGCTGATAATTGTCTGAAAAGTCCACATACAATATATGCCTATAGAATGGGCTATCTCACCTATATACCTTTATTTACTGGAGTAGAAAGAGCATTATGTGACTGAAACTGGCCTGGAGACAGCCTTGGACTGTACTATGAGTTGTTCAATACAGTTTGCAGGCCATTAGTTTTGCATTCTACAGCTGTTATAGTGTTACACTTGACTGCAGCAACCTTACCATAGAGATGCAATACATAAAGCTCTACTGCATGCATGTTTTGACACCACAATCATACTGTACATAATTTTGCTTACTGTTATTGGTATTGTTTATTTCAATACAATTATTGTTCATTTATTGCACTACAGTTCTAATTGCCCATTTATTGCACTGCAGTTCTTATTGTGTATTATTTATAGCAGTACATATTTTTTTATTTATTATTGCTTATTGTACTTCAGTTAGCATAATAAATTTGTACTTACCACACTCACAATGCAAACTGGCCAGGTGCCCATCATGGGACTGAGCATTGCAAGTCTTCTCAGCTGCAGCTGTTGGGAGAGAAGCATACCATTATGCATACCAGTTTTGTAAACATTCAGCTTGCATTTTTGTAAAACAGTGGAAAACATACTTACATATTTGCAGGGCATGCCCATTTCTCACATCTTGGACCCAGGTTCCAAGGTTCCCCTCTTTCTCCTCTTTAGGTCATCAGAATAGTGATGACACTGCTCACCAGTGCGGAGGATACCAGTAACACTGGTGAGTTCCTTGGCCAAATGGTCCCAGGCCTCAGCTTTACATTCCAAGTACTGGAAACCACCCTGTATCAGCCTGGTTCATTATTCTGTACCAGGAGACCAACAAAAACCTTGGACTCCTGCACATCCCATCTCTGCACCCAAAAGCACATAGCCTCTCCAACACTGTCTGGCATATCAGCAGATAACCAGACTCCAAGGAATGGTGCAGAATTCCCACATATTGCACCTAATTAGGCTGTTTTTCCACCCTTACACGTCATTGAGCAACATTCAAAAAAGCACTGCTTCACTTAGCATCATGCAAACCAGCTAAGCAAAGCTGAATAGCATGAAAACTCTCACACCTGCAGTTTTACTGCAGGTTAGCAACATGCCAACAGTAGTAGTCATTAGCATGTTTAAGTAGTGCTCAGCACAGCACAGCACAGCACTGTCATATTCATAAATGTAGAGTATATAAGGACAGTCCACGAACCAGGCAGATAAGCCAAAAATAGAATTACAAAAATGAAAACTATTTATTTAGGATGGTAAGCACTTTCACACAGAGCTTCATCAGACCATAAAAGAGACAAAGTGGTCACAGTTAATTTAAATACATTGCAATAGCCAATCAACTCCCATGTACATAACACATCCATTCATTCATTTAAAGTGAGACCACAAATTAATGGAAAGCTTCAATGTCCATACTATAATCTTTCATATAAAACATTTTGGTCCATAATAGTACAAACCATATAAATTCAGCATAAAACATATTTTAAAATATGTGAAATAAAGGAACACACATAAATATATAAAACTACTAATATTACATCAAATTCCTAAAAAATGTACACATCAAATATAGGTGTATAGCATGTAAATAATATATATATGTGTATCAATGTGTGTATACATACGTATGTGATTCAGTGTGCATATAAATATATATATATACTATGATTAATTTATGAACCATTCAGTATACACATATTGTATGACACTGTTACTTAACTGAGAGCTTCCTCAACTTTAGTGTGGGATTAATGGAAGCCCTCTCATTTAAGCCCTTCCCTCTATCAGCTCTAAGCCTTAGTATCCATTTTACTTTCTTATTTTCTGTCATGTTCCTAATGTCACCTTCATATATAGTAGGCATCACCTCACCTATAACCATAAACTTAAAACTATGGTTGTTACCTTGTATCATGACATGCTTTGGTCAAAGACCTAACCATAATGCTGTATATATGTTCCCCTCACTCTGTCTTGAAGTAACCAATCCATCTTACCAACATAAAAAGACCCACATGTCACACATCTAGCTAGGTAGACCACATGTGATGTCTTACAATTGGCACTGATCTCAAACGTAAACGTTGACCCATATCTGGATGTATGAAATGTCCTGTAGTATCAAGATAATTACAGAAATTGCAATTACCATAGGGATGGGTACCAGATATACCATCAGTATGTTCACTACTGTCCCTTGGGTAACATAGTAACCTTTTCAGGTTACATTTGTTCTTAAACAAGAAGGTGGGGTGTTCCCCCACCACCCTTCTCACATCTGGGTCTGTAGTCAGGACTCGCCAGTTATTTTTAATAATATCTGTGATGGATCTAACATCCGTAGTAAAAAACATAGGTACCTTCAAGATGGTCTGAGGGGGTACTCACATTGAGTGGTTATCAGTATCAATCCTAGGTGAATAATAAGGCCTAGCCCTATCCAGTCTAAGATGACTAAGTCCTTGTGGATTCTCTTCTATTTCAAGTTGACAATAACCCCTGACAGCTAATTTGCCTTTAAGCCCTTCCAACTCCTGATTGAATCCTTTGTCTGATGCATTCAGCTTTGAGACTCTCATCCCCTGTCCTCTGGCTACATTCTTAAAGATGTAGTGGGGATGCATACTGATCCTATGTAACAGAGTGTTTCTGTAGCAGTATTTTCTATATACCCCTGTATTAGTCAACCCATTACCAAGCCTTTCCACATATACATGTAAATATTCTAACCTGAGCTGGGAAAAATTCATAGTGAATTTTAGAAAATCATATTTCTCATTCAGTTTGATTAAGAATCTTTCCAAATCCATAGAAGTTCCTGCCCATAACAAGAAGAGATCATTGACAAAACATCGATAGAAGGTAACAAACCTAGAATATAGATCCATCTTAAACAAAATCTTCTCTTCCCATAAGGCCATAAACATGTTGGCATAGCTATTGGCACACGAGGTGCCCATAGCCATGCCATCACGCTGTATGTAAATATGTTTATCAAATGTAAAGGCATTGTTTTCTAGTATTGTTTCAAGAAACAAGCATATTAGATCTATTCATTCATCACTATATTCACTATGCTCATACAAATATTTCTGTATAGACTGTACATCTATAACATTGGGTATAATGGTAAAAAGAGACTGTATGTCTAGGGTAACAAAGTAAAATTCAAGTTCCAATGGCATTGAACTACTATGCCGATACAGGTCAACTAAAAATTGCTTTGTGTCTCTTAGAATATAGTTGTCATTATCTAGGATGGGTAGTAGCCACTTCTCTACATACAAGGAGAAGGGCTGAATGACCCACCCCCACTCAGCAACAATAGGCCTCGTTGGGGGGTTGCCGCTATCTTTATGGATTTTGGGCAACCCTTTTATAGAGGGTAATGATGGAAGTTCAACTCTCAAAAATCTATACAAATATATATCTATTGTTTAACTTTTAAGAAGGTCCTCCAACATAGAAATAATTCTCCCTTGTAATAGATGTATCTCATCTGAATCAACTCAACAATAAAAATGGTCATCATTTAACATTGTGTACATGCTCCTAACATAATCACACATATCCATGAGTACAACTGGGCCCCCCTTATCTGCAGGTCTAACCATAATGGAATCATCGCTTTTTTTAATTTTTAAAGCAAGTTGTTCCTTGTAGCTCAAATTATATTTCGCCTTATATTTCACTTTATATAAATGCTTGTTATCATAAAACATTTATAAATCATCCTCTAACATCTTGTTAAAGGCCCAACCAGAGGATGTGAACTTGGCATGTATAAACTTGTTTTTTTTAAAAACATTCACATTATTACTTAATACATAACTAAATTCAAGTTTGAGCATCACATTCCTGCTAAAACATTTAACATCTATCATGATTTCAGTTAAATCACTAGGTCTTGATGGAATAAATATTAGTCCTTTATCAGTACAGCTGATTCATCTGTATTTAAAGTACATCTGGAAATATTCCAAACTAATGAGTCCCCACTTGACTCCACATTTTTTTCAAGGACTGATTGCACTGTCCTTCTGTTGACAATTTGCATTTCTGCCTCCCCCGACTGATGGACCATGTCCTTGAGGGCCCCTTTACCACATTTATAGGAAGAGGAAAATGGGGATAGGCAGTTGTGGTAGAAGTTGTAGGTATTACAGGAGGTGTAGCATTCACATTCTGTACTGTCTTAGGTTGCACATCTCCAGAGTGTACTGACCAATGTCTTTCAGTTAAGACATTATCAATGGTATTCAGATTACATTCAGTTATAGTGTCATTATGTTGTAATAAAGTTTGAGATGAATTGGAAGAGCTTAGAGCATCAGTACTTGCCCCAGTCCTTCCCCCTTCCCTTTGCAGGGCAGTAAAGGCAATATTAGTAGGTTAATTAGCTACATGATCCACTCTAGTGCTTATAGTCTTATTGCCCCATCCTGAACAGATGGCTTCAACTCTGGGCCATGTAAAAACATGCCCCCTTTGGAAGTCATGAGTGTCCCTGTCAATTTTCTCTTTCTTCTGTTGGAAAAGTCTCCTTTCATAAACTATGACACCATCTAACAAACTTTCTAAGGTACGGTCCACTAACAGGCCAGGAGACCTAGCATACAACATAGACTGCTGTTCCTTTATAGAGGCTCTTAATTGGTCCTCTTCAGGTTTAAAATAATCAGTAAGGAGGGCCATATACTTGGTGCTTACCTCCAAATTAAGTTGTTGCCAGCTTGCCAGTAAATTATGATGCTGCATGCCATAAGTCGACATCTTTAAAATTCTAAGCCCTCTCGGGTACAATTCTCCTAGATAAACACACCTCAAAGTGTTGATGTTGCATTTGAAGCCATTTCAACTTCAAAAAATCTCTTTCCAGGTTCTCAGTTGCTTGCTTCAAGGCTTCTGAGTCTGCTGCATTAACCATATTGGTCGCGTCACCAGATGTGATATCATGGATCATCAAGGGATTATCTTCCGACCTGATACAGGCAAGAAACCTATCCAGAATACTCCTTATAGCCTCTACAAGCCTTCCAGGTCTATAATCCAGTTCTACATCTGGGATACTTCCTTCTGCCATGTCCCCTCTTGGTATGATGTAAATATAAATAAGTAAGCAAAGAAACAAGCAAAGTATCGCACCTCAAAGAGCAAATGTGGTGCTGTCCAATGAGTAAAATAAATGGAGAGTATATAAGGACAGTCTACAAACCAGGCAGATAACTCAAAAATACAATTACAAAAATGAAAACTACTTATTTAGAATTGTAAGCGCTTTCACACAGAGCTTCATCAGACCATAAAAGAGACAAAGTGGCCACAGTTCATTTAAATACATTGCAATAGCCAATCAGCTCACATGAACATAACACATCCATTCATTCATTTAAAGTGAGACCATAAATTAATGAAAAGCTTCAGTGTCCATACTATAACCTTTCATATAAAACATGTTGGTCCATAATAGTACGAACCATATAAATTCAGCATAAAACATATATTAAAATATGTCAAATAAAGGAACATGCAGAAATATATAAAACTACTAATAGTATAATAATCCATGGCAAGAGGTTCTCTGGCTCGATTCTCGGATGGGGTGCCTCCTGTGCGGAGTTTGCATGTTCTCTCTACGTTCGCGTGGGTTTCGTCTGGGTACTCTGGTTTCCTTTCTAAAGACATGCTTCTGGAGCATTTCTCCCTGGGCCTCTGCTGAAAACAGGATCTGTGGTCAACAAATGTTAAACAAATAAATAAATGTAAGCAAGGTGTAGGCCAGCTAACACATTGTGCCTAGTGGTATACCCCTGTAAACAATGCCAATCTTACATAAGCAGCTTTCCCATAGTTTAGCCTTTTCAAAACTGGCCAATCATGGAAAAGTGTGAGAAACTGGCCCTACTTAAACCCAACAGGTGGGAATACATCTCATAACTGGTTGTAGCTTCCCCTTGTAGGCAGCATGTCAGGAAGGTGAGAGGGAGTGCGCTTTTGGGTGCAGCGCTGGTGCATCCAGGTGTTCAGAGTCATGGCAGTACTCCTTGTCAAAGACCATGAGCAGAGACTGCTGCAGGGTTAGTATTAGGGTTCCCAATATAAGGTGGAAGCCTGGGACCATCACGCCCATGACTTCACCAGTGCCACTGGCATACCCCAAACTGGAGATCAGGTCAGGCATCACTATGCAAACCTGAAGCGGCATAAGGGGGACCTCTTGAAGCAGTGGATCCAAGAGGCTAGAACACCAGGGGATGTCACAGCTTTGTGTAAGTATCACCCCACTATGCATGTAATAATTGCTAGCTCATGTATATCATGGATAGGTATGGCTAAATATTCCTGTTATGTCCTCCACAGCTTCAATTGAGTGGGCTGTGAACTCAGGAGGCCCATGGAAGACACCTGGAGAGGTTGCAACATGAGGCAGGTCAGTAATACTCATGCATTTACTGTCATAGGAAATAAAACTAAAAGTATTAGTAAATTAATTGCCTGTATAAAACATGTATTGTTTAAGGCAAGTACTGCATACACCGGAGAATATGGCAGGAAGAGTCTCATATAGTTTTATGCAAATAAATGTGTAATAGCCTGACAATAAAGGTCTAACTGCTGGACTGCATGTGTATACTCTGGTATCATATGGTAATGTAGATTTGCAATCACGTAATAGTACTGTTGTATTAAGCACTGTTATTCACACCGTGCACCATAAATAGAATGTGTAGGGATGCCTGTATATAACTAGTGTAATCCCCAGAGGCCATTTAGTACAACTGAGAGACACATAGAGAGAAAACAGGGAAAAGATCAAAAACAAAAGCCAAATAGTGCATGCAACTGAGATGTGAACTGTTGTATTTTTAGCACACACACCCACGGTTCGAATCCAGGCAGTGGGAGCAGTCTGCATACAGAATCATACCCCACAACTGTAGAGATATGTGTAGAATGACCAGTAAAGTGGTCCATATCTGTTGCCTGTCAACCTGTCCCCCTGGGAAATCAGCGGGATGATCCCAGACATATAGGCAGCAAACAAGAAATACAACTGATTGACACACATTTATGAGAACAAAGCTGGCACACTAGCAACTCTCCAAAACCTTATGAGAGTAAGAAGCCATGTATGCCCCATTTACACCCCCATGTTGTCAAGCTGTGACCAGAGTGTCTACAGTAACAGAGTGAGATGTATGTGCATAATACTAATGTGTAATCTGGAACTTTGTGTGGCAACATTCAGGTAGTGCTAACAAACATTGCTCCCACAGGTACGTCAGATACGAACACTGTGCTGAGAAATAAAAACCTTTATACCCTGTACTGGTACTGTTTACTCTGGTATTGTAGGGAATAGTGAGTGTTGCAGTTTCTCTGAATAATAAAGTATCACTGATCACTGTCACCCACACTGTGCTATATAATATAACCGTGTAGGAAAGCATGTATATGTCTGTGTCAATTTATTAAAGGTTGAAGAGAGCAATAGTCTAGATATGTACTGGTACACCTGCATGTGGTGAAGACATGGCCAGAGTCTGTGCAGAAAGAGTTGGATAGCTATTTGTGCAACATCAACCCAGAATCTGGGAGTATGTCTAGAAACAGTTAGTTAGTGTTAACAAACATGTCCTCCACAGGTATACCAGGTAAGAGGTGTATACTGGAGGTAAAACCAGTTCATTTATAATGATGACAACAGCCATATCATTGTCCAAACTAAGGGTATCAGGTAGTGTAGTAATACTTGTAAGATACAGATAACAGTACTGACCAGGAAGGTAATGTGGACTACAGGAATATACTAGTTTTTAATTGACATCTGTCTCTCCACCCACCATATCTCCATCAATAAACTACATACCCACCTCAACCAGTATGTAATGACTCCAATATTCTGAGTATATCCTATTGGTTGATAAATATTAATATTTTTTCCATGCATGTGCTATATTGAATCATTCCAACATTGGTGGCATGGTGCCATCAATGTACCTGCATACTGTTGCTATTACCACTGTGGTCCTATATATGCATGTGCTCTGCTTGCTATGCAACTGTTACATATCTGGTGTCGGGGTTAATGGGAATATCTATGCATGATGTTATACCTAACCCTGGAATGCATTGACTATTACTAACCCACATATGATGAAAAAAATCTAAACACTATAGCAGGTTTGGGAAGGCCGGTCCCAGCGGACCGACCTGTCCCACCTCAGCTGGCCATGGCACCGGGCACCAGCATGTCTGGGGCCCAACCCGAGAGCTCCTCATCCATTGGTCCTTCACCACCTTCGAGTGGAACCGTCTCAAGGGATGGGGCTCGTGCCCCCCCCCAGGAGCGGGCATGGACAGGAACCTGCCATCCATCCCCAGGTCTGGGATGTGGTGCGTAGCGAGCTCCGCAGGGAGGTTGGAGATCTACTACGCCAGGTCGAGGGCTGCATGTCTTGACTAGAGGGTCAGCCTGGCCCTGCGACTCAGCCCCCAGCATGTGAAGGTGCAGTGGTGACTGCCCATGGGTGGGGACCTCAGTCCCACTGTTTCCACTAGGGGGCTCATGGACTTCCGATTTCCCAACACCCCTCCCCATCAAGGTGTTTACCCCCCCACATGTGTCATATGCCACCCCGTATGCATCTTGTTTGTCTTGTCTATTAACCTACCCATTCTACCTCCCCAAATATACCTACTATCCCTCCGCAACATCCCACTCTCACCTGAAAAAAAAAACAAAGGGCAATTTGTTCTCCCCAAAAAATCTCGACCCATACATAGCTGTCCATTTGGCACACATGTCCACTGGACACGTGTAATTTGGTCTAATTGGAATCACAACATATTACTGTTGTCTTCACCCCCTCCCATGGGTTTGAGTGTCCAAATCTACCTTCAAATTCAGTGTATATGCACAGCTGTTGCTGTAGAAGAAATGGGCAGCTATGGACCTTCCCTACACCTTTCCTGCACATCCATAGCTATTTTCCCTACTGTCTTTCTCTCTCTGTGCCCCTTTTTTACTGCTTTCTTATCAACCCATTTTTCTTTTCTTTTAAAGAAATTAGCATGGTGGTAAGTGGGAGTAAGCACTTTTAAGCAGCAGTAAGCGGGTCTAAGCCTGTTTGAGCAGGGGGTAAGCAATGCCTACACAGGTTAAGCAATTTAGAGGTTAACTGAGTATAAGAAACTGTAACTGGAAGTTAGCACTGCTTACCTCCATGCAAACCCATGCAATCCCACTTACAACTGCTTAAAAGTGCCTTAATCACTCTGTATCCAATGGCCCTTGTTCTGCCCAGCAACAAAATAAGCAGCCTCTTAAAGGTTCGAACTCAGGACCCTGCACACCATAGCCAAAGTGATTTACCACTAAGCCATGTCAGATACACATAACCCTGCTGTTTATCATCCTGCCCAGTCATTCAACAGTACAGGGAATGTATTCCAACATGTAGATGTGTGTGTGTGTGTGTGTGTGTGTGTGTGTGTGTGTGTGTGTGTGTGTGTGTGTGTGTGTGTGTGTGTGTGTGTGTGTGTGTGTGTGTGTGTGTATTAATATCTAAATAGATCTAACATATCTAAATATGTAGATATAGTTATAATATAGAAAAAAATATGTATATATATATATATATATATATATATATATATATATATATATATATATATATATAAACATAAATACATGCAAATGCATACATCTATAGATATATATGTCTACATCTATATGTATATATATATATATATATATATATATAGATAGATAGATAGATAGATAGATATAGATATACAGCAAGCTATATATATGTAAGCAGATATATATAGCTATACTGGTATATACAGACATGCATCTGTAGATAACAATGGGAACATAACAAAAACATATATGTCCACATGCACCGTTAATGGGGTTGAGAGGCCCCAATCAACATACTTCTTGTACGAATAGGTTTCCCCCCAACAGCCAAACATGTCTGCCCTGCAATACACTACCAGCTGTTGCAAATCCCATAACCAGGACCTGACACAACATGGGCACAGGATGTTAACAGTACTCCATCCCACCTGTATGATGTCAGGCTGGTATCAGTAACATATCATGCAGTACAGTCTGGCTCCCGTAGGGAATGTTCAATGTAGAAGCAATCAACATCCCTAGGATACATATACACAGACACATAAATGCAGATATATATATATATATATATATATATATATATATATATATATATATATATATATATATATATATATATATACATGTAACTACACATACACGCAGAGATATGTATAGTAAGATAGTAAGATACATATGTATAAGGTACACACAATATGGAACAGCCACTATGCCTACAGTTACCACCTTACTAACTGGACACTGTATGAGCCACCCATACATATGAAAATCGTTGCCTGCAGTATATACCCATGGATAGGTCAAAGGATATAACACCACACACAGGTGAGCATAAATGGGAAAGCTTTATTTGTGTACTATTACAGTTGCATATGCCATGTCAAATAGCTGTTTAGACACCGACATCCATATAAACAGAGTAATGCAATTGTGAAACAGTTATACTAATACAGTAGCCTGGAAAGGTTTACAAATGTTGCTGTCCAGGCTGAGGCCTTCAAGTAGTACAATAGTAAAGACAGTCTGGGCCACAGGATACCAAACAATCAATAGTAAGTGATGCAGATGTATAGTTCAGCAGCCTCTAACTACACTCTGTACATATTCCCTAGGGGGTAAAGACCTCAGTTGACACAATGGGATGTAACTGTTACACAACAAGGCATAACTGACACCATCACAAGCACACTGATAAACAGAACAGTCTGTATGGTGGGAGGCAGTAGGCCTGCATTTACACAAGGTGTATTGTATGATGCTGTACATGCAGATACCTTAAGGCAACCGACCGCTGATACTCCCATATGTTGTAACAGCCTAGGATAGTTATGGTGCATCCCCCCTAGATGCAATAATACAGGGCCATATACCACTGTTACATACACTGGCCTCTGGAGTGCATAACAGCACACATGTATTGTGTAGGTGAAGGCCACACATATATAGCCCCAACCCCACCGTATGTGTGGGGGAAACAACAGCAGTGGACTGATGGCAGGAATGGCAGCATGACATACTCACAGCCCAATACAGAACAACCCATGACAGCATGTCATATGTGCAAAGCTTGGTATGTAGGTGGAGGATAAAGGCTGGAACACAGGCCGATATGTGGAAAACTGTTGTCATAAACTAAGCAAGTTGATGGTGTTACAGGATAGTCTGCAACATACCCTTAGTCAGGAATATGAAGTTAAAAACAGAAATGGATGTACCACATACTGCTAGCACTCAACACACACACTGCCAGTGAAATTTCTGAGAAGAGACCTGTGTCGTGGACAGACAAACCTTAATAGGCACACCTCTGGCCATCAAAAGGATAGGCCTACAGTTGAGATCTATGCAGACAGACTGCATTCCAAGTTAAACTAGTATGTACACACAAACCCTGCAACAACAGTGCTATACAATGCATACAACAAATCTACTCACACTCTGTCTGTAGTTCTGGAACCCCCTACAAATATGTAGCTGGCCTGAGTGTGAAGGTTCTCCTGTAAGATGTATTGCTACCTGCTGTCTTTAACACTGATGCCCACACACAGGAGGGATGTCCATCACACAGGAAAGGTAAATGGACCATGCCCACATGATGTAAGGATTTATAGTAGGTGGTTGCCATGACAGTGGTAATTGGAAGTACTACACTGCAAGCTGCATCTAGGTAGCAAGTGGAGGACACTGAGTGGTGCAGAGGTCAACACCTGATCATGTGCATCACCTACAAAAGCCATGCTGCAATCTACTCAGAGTACCTCAATCCATTTACTGGAGAAAGACTGAGACAGTGAGAGAGAGAGAGAGAGATATATTGCAAGTGGAAGTGGAAGTGGAAGCGAAAGCCAAAGCCACAGCAAAAAATAAAATATAATTGCATCCAGCATAATATCTGGAACAGACATCATTCCCACAACAGGTATGTGAAGTATATATGCATGCAGTGCGGGGGGGGCGCTGTCCACTCCACACCACACCACAGCAGGCCATGTGCATGTGGTCCTGGCCAGTCCCAGGAGGGCCCTGGTACCAGCGAACATTTGTCATCAGTAGGTGAAAGTAGCACATCGAGGCCTGTAGCTGGACATGCCCATGGAACCCCTGGCAGGCACAGTCCATGTGTCTGTGGCTGGAGGCAGTGAACTGCACACCCTGCCATGTATGGTCTGCAGCTGTCAATAAACACCTGTGTAGGGCAGCCACATGGCAGAACTGTGTGCATGCATACTCACACACTATACAAACACATCTAGGTCAACCCCATTCCTACACACACCACAGCACCACACCCAGCTCAATGCAGTACACCCCTCACCCACTCACATGGTGTCAAATGTGTGGCCACCCTCAGCCTCTGGCAAACCAATATCACACCATGTGCATATGATGATACCTGTGCCACATCCCTGTCATCCATACTATCAATGCAGGGACACAGTGACTGTACTGCAGAGTAACATGGTACTGCAGTGTAACATGTTTTAAGGAGTAAAGTGTAATGCATATATGTCAGGTAGTGTAGCCATTCAGCAATGATGTATTATAGCAGCTAGAATCACTGGTTTGTTGTGGTGCCTATAGTGTTATCCATTTGTGTTGTAGGTGTACATGTGTCAGCATGAGGATGGTCTGCAGTCATATTCCACAATGGGGTACAGCACTGTGGTGATACCATGGCTGTGCCGTATCTGGGGTACAGTTGAACACATGTCACAGGTTACTGAAATGGTTATTGCATGTGCCACATGGACAGGTGACCGGCTGAGGCATGTATACCTTGCAACCTGATGTACACCCATCCACATACACACACACTGTTACTTGGCAAAACTGGGACTAGATCCCTACCTAGTTATGTAGTGATAGTGAAGTGTGTGGCTGACATTGCACACCTCACACAGTGTTTAGGGTGAGGTGTGTCCCAGGTTGCATGTTGCATGCAGAACATCCCCAGACATGTACAGTATGCTACTGGGGGATGTAGTGGGTGTATGTGGACAATACGTAGTGTGACATAACTTCATATACACATTAACAGACACATAACAGGCAGACACACATCTGAGATACCTGGGCCTATCCCTGCTAACTAACTTGACCATGTGTCCAATGTGTTACAGGTGGGCTGCACACAGCATATGCATAACTAGCCTGGATTGGGGTATCGGTTACCTGTATGGTTGATGGTGACAGTGGTAACCATAACATGGTACATGGGACATATACTGGGTGTACCTTGGTGTAATGACAGTGTACACAGTACCCACATCCCCCAGTGGATATTGTACTCCCTGAAACCCATGATGACATTCTGCCATACCCACCATCACACATTGTCCGCAACTGCAATACAACCCATAGTATACCCCAACAGTGGTTCTACAGGGATATGCATCTAATGCACATGCCTCACACGTAGTAGGGTGTTGCATTGTCATGCCTCACCTTTGTGCAGCAGCAATACTATCTGTACTACTGTGTGGCAATGGGTATTGTTATAGGAATATGTGGCCTTGGAATGCTGTACCCTACAGATATACGTATATGCACAACTACACACACATGCCAGAACACAATGGGAATCCAATGCCTATCAACCCATTTGTAAACCACTGTAGTGCTGGCTTAAACTATGGTGTCATTCAAAGGGGATCCAATGTCTGTCTGCCTGGGATGACATGCTGGACAAGCCACGCTGCTTCACAAGGGACGGCTTACACCTGTCACCCCTGGGCTTCCAGATTTTGGCAAAGGCTCTTGCCATCCCCATTGTGCCTTTTTTAGGCAGGGCTCAAATTCTAAACCTACCACCCTAGAACACAAAAAAGGAAAAAAACTAAGGGTAATGCTGCTCAATTACAGAAGTCTCAACCTCAAGATGCACGCACTCGAAGCCCTTCTCAGTATGGAGAACATTGATGTCTGTGCTGTGACTGAAACCTGGTTCAAGGCTCCGGAGAGCACCCCGGCACTATCAGGTTTTACCTCATATCATGCGTTCCGGCCCCAAAATCCGGACAACACCAAGAAAGGAGGGGGGGCGTCCATATTCATCAAGGACACCCTCACCTCAAGGTTGGTGGCAATGCACGATGCATCGGAAACCATCCAGGTGCAATTAACCATAGGCAAGACTGCTCTGCAGTTTGTAGCCTGTTACAGGCCACCCTGTCAAACTCAGGAACCTCACACAGCTTTCCTGAAAACACTGGAGGGGATAAATATATCTCCAAACACCATCATACTGGGTGATTTCAACTATCCAAATATAGACTGGGATCACTACTCAAGCCCCAACACTCTAGCCCAAAGGTTCCTAGAGTTCATAAACTCAAATGCCATGGAACAACTAGTCACCATCCCCACAAGAGGAGAAAACATACTAGATCTCATCATCACAAACATGGGGTCACAATGTTCAACACCAGAGGTATATACATCATTGGTGAGATCAGATCATAAACAAATCTCACTGGAAGTCCACATGCCGCCCCCACCCCAGATAAAAAAGACCACAGTGAAGAACTTCTCAAAAGCCGACTTTACACTCCTAAAGACTGGTGTGGTCTCTTTCAAGGCCCTCGAGCCAGCGGAAACCATTACTCAAACCACTGAATCACTTACAAATGCCTTCTACCAGCACCTCCAGGACTGCATGGATCAGGCAATCCCAAACAAAACAAAGACTCTTTGTACCAAAGGCAAGCGTCCAGTCTGGTGGACCCCAGCCATAAACAAGCTTTACAACAAAAGGAAGAAGCTACTACAAGATAGAGCAAAATCCATAAAAGGGAAGACACCCTTGATCATTATAAGTAAAAAACTGAGATCTCTCATAAAAGCATCCAAGGCAAATTTTGAGAGAAAAATCGCTAAGGACTCAAAAGACAATCATAAGGCCTTTTTTAGCTATGTTAGAAACCTGGGAGGAAACTCCCAGATATGCTCAGAATTAGTGCAAAATTATGTAAAAATCACGGAACCTACAGACATTGCCAACATACTGGCTGACAGGTTCAGTGCAAATTTCTCCCCCCCCCAAAAGGAGAGATATCTATACCAGAGGATTGTAGTCCCCCAAACATCTCAAATGCTCAGGTGAGAACTGCTCTCTCCAAGGCGAAAAACACAGCATCCATGGGACAAGATGGTGTGCCCGGTTGTGTGCTCCACGAACTCAATGAGGAATTAACCCACAGTTAGGGCAGCTGTTTAATCTTAGTCTCACCTCAGGATACGAACCCAAGGAGTGGTGTACGGCAACGGTGGTCCCACTTCACAAAGGAGGTGTCTCCACTGACCCCAGAAACTACCATCCCATCAGCTTGACAAGCCTGGTCTGCAAAGCTATGGAGAGGATCATAATGGAACTCATAAATAAAGACATAGGGGACTTGCAGACTTTGGATCCAACCCAGTTTGGCTTTGTCAAGGGCAGATCATGCCTTTTTCAACTTGGTTGACTTTTTCAAAACAGTCACTAAGGCCATTGACGAGGGCAAGGCAGTCCACACAGCCTACCTTGACCTGGCAAAGGCTTTCGACACAATAACCCACTCGGGTATCATTGAAAAACTCATCAGCTTAAACGTAAACCCATACGTTACAAGATGGGTTGCAAACTGGCTAAGTGACAGAACCCACAGGGTCAGAGTTGCTGGCGCCATGTCAGACTCCAAGCCTGTCACAAGTGGTGTCCCACAGGGCTCAGTCCTGGGCCCACTCTTGTTCGGCATCTACTTTTCAGAGGTACAGGCAAACACAGGAGGATTATGGCTGACAAAGTTTGCAGATGACTGCAAACTGGGCACCATAGTTGAAAACCCATCTGACACAGACATCCTTCAGAAGGGTCTCATAGAAACGGATAACTGGTGCCAGAGCCATGGCCTAAAGTTAAACGCCAAAAAATGCATAGTCATTCCCTTAGGGAAAAACAAGTTTACCCCGAGTTACCATATAGGTGGCAATCCACTAAGCACAGAAGAGGTTATCAGGGATCTGGGGACCCAGGTTGACAGTAACCTTTCATTTGACACTAACGTTGCCAAAGTAGTTAGGAAGACCTTCTACATTGCCCACCTGATCATGAAGGGTTTCACATCTAGATCAAGGGAGGTCATCGTTCCCCTGTACTCATCACTCATCAGACCAATGATTGAGTACAATGCCCCATTCGGAATGTATCTGACCAAACACCTGCAGCATTTGGAAAGGACCCAAAAGTTCCTCACCAAAAGGATAAAAGGTCTCAAAAATATGTCTTATGCTGCCCGACTGAAAGAACTCCAGCTCTATTCAGTCGCTTACCGTCTGCTCAGAGGTGACCTGTGCCTGACATACAAGGCCATGTCCAACCCGGAATTAATGAACATGCTTCACCTCAAAAAATCTAAATCCATCAGAACTACAAGGGCAAGAGACTTAAACCTCGACATGGCTATTAATAGGACGTGCTGGAGGGACATATTCATCACCCAGAGACTCCCTATGCTGTGGAACAAAATCCCGGTTCATGTGAGGCAGAGCACCTCGCTGGCCTTGTTCAAGAGAAATCTTGACCAATGGATGGGAGATCACAGGTATACCCCAGGGATAACCTCAGTGTCACTGCTTGACAGAGGCACAGCAAAATAATGGGCATAGTATCCTTCAAACTAAATGGGTGGCGAAAGCCACAAAACTCTGGGCTAGGCTTATAAATGCCCTAGGGCAGATAGCCTAGTATGAACCTATGAACCTATGAACCTATGGTACTGCAAGGCTTGTTTAGCCATTATGGGTAGGGGCTTAACAGGGTACATGTATTGTCCCATACAGCAGCAGCCACAACTGACTATGGCAATGGGTGTTACATCGGTTGTGAAGACCCTCATGGAATTCCCAAGTACAGGTGTGCTAACACACAGACACTGCTATATGCTTAGTCATGCACACATACACATGTGTCACTACAGGGGTGCATCACTGCAGGTGGTCAAAGACGTGTACCTGGCTATTGTCCAAGGAGAGATGGGTTGTGTAGGGGTTGTGTGTATAGTGGCATCCTGCCACCTGCTAGGTGGCAGCAAGCAATATATCGACAGTCACTAGTGTGGTGACCATCAGGGTGAGAATGACATGCATCAGCCAATCCTCCAGGTGCCACCTGCACATATCCACTGAGGTGATCAAGTTGATATGTATGCAACATGCATTACAATACATGGTTAGTGTCTGTGGTGGAGACCTGTACCCAAGCATGTTCTGTTGACTGTGGTAGTGTAGTGGTGGTACCCATGGCATGTGGTGTGTACAGGGTGACATCTTCTCTATGTGCCAGGTCTTAAACAGCTGGCCAGACATATCAGTGTCAATCAAGGTTAGGTTGCCTGTACATATCCAAGCTGGATACCTGCCATCTACACATCTGTACAGGGACTGACAGTCATCAGCTTAGCAAGTAGCTATATAGTAGGATGAGTGTGATGACAGATAGATGTTTGACAACAATATGTATGCCATAAGTACATGTCAGAAGCCCTCACTAACATGTGCTGTACAGACAGTAGTCTACAGTTGCATTCCACATGTCAGATCATTACCTGGAAAGGGGTATATACTGTGACACAGCTCACACACCAGGGATACAACAGGGAGGCCTCAGTGTCCTGCTATGCCTGCATGTGTGCTTGTTGTCAGTTCTACAGTTAGCACTCTGCTCTTGCCTTGGTAAGCACTGTCAACAGTTGTACTGCCATGATACACTACATGCCAGTTTGACAGCACTTATCCTGGCCTAATACCCCTGTATGTAACACATTCACATGGATAACAGTGCTGTACTGGCCACATATACATCTGTGACCCATACATGACACACATACCCCTTGCTACTGTGATGACAGCACGTAGGTGCATGTATTGTACATGGCATTACATACACTTATTACAGATGTGAATACCCTGTTATGTTATCAGACTCAGTGGTGTGACCTGGTTACCAGGGCTAAGCCATGCATAGCAAGTATCAACATTGCTGCAATATAACAGCTGAGCTGATTTGCACACTTGTAAGTGATGCCTACACTGTGTAAGTGCCCGTACATTTACCCATAGCTTAGCTTTGCTCAAACCCATGCAAACCCACTTATAGCTGTTCACAAGTACTTTAACCACTTTGTATCTGACAGCCCTTGCTCTGCCCAGTAACAAAATGGAGATCCCTTGCATGACTTGAACCCAGGACCCTGTACACTGCAGTCACAACACGTAACCGCTATGCCATGACCACTGTGAAGACAGCTATTGTTGTACCAATATAGCAGTCAATACACATATTGTGTAGAACTGAACAATTGCCTTTACTTTCTAAATTGTGTAATCCATGTTATTAGTATGACTGTTGCATCACATATGTTGTTTTATCATAATGTACACATAGCAGATACATACGACGAGATACATTTGGGAGGGTATACACAACCGTGAGGTTTACACATGACAGGAATATGGTTATATACATATAATAGGTCTATATATGTCTACATGTACATACACATGTATAATCATACATATGTCTGTATACACATCTGTATAGTGCTCTCTCTCTCTCTCTCTCTCTCTCTCTCTATATATATATATATATATATATATATATATATATATGGGTCTACTTGAAAACACCGACATGCAAAACACAGACAACGAGAACACAGAGACTGGAAGATCGACAACTGAGATGACCGTCAGTTTAAAAGCCCGACGCTGAGAACATGTCTTACATGTAAAGGTAAGTATGCAATAGTGACAGACTTTAGGGTTAGGGGCGGGTTAAGTGAGTTAGAGTTAGGGTGTGGGTAAGGTAAGTGTGCGATAGTGACAGAATTTAGGGTTAGGGGCAGGTTAATTGAGTTAGGGTTAGGGTGCAGCTTAGTTTTGTGTGCGATAGTGATGGACCTTAGGGTTAGGGTTTGGGTTAAGGTTAGTGCATAGATAGTTGTGTATGTAAGGTTTAGTATAGGTTTTTGTTGTGTTTGTGTTGTGTGTGTGTTTTTCGGAAAAGGTATTTGTTTTGTTTTGTTGATTGTCGAGATTGTGGTTTGTCGGGCATGTGAAGTTCCGTGCTTTTAAACTGTCGGTAATCTCAGTTGTCGATCTTCCAGTCTTGGTGTTCTCGTCGTTGGTGTTTTGCGTGTCGGTGTTTTAAAGTAGACCCATGTATATATAGATATGTATGCACATCCTGTATGTGTACAGATATGCTTAGTTATATTGGTATATATGTAGATATCTAATACTATATGTGCATACATATCTGTTCTGATATACCTATTGCTGCCAGTATATATGTAGATAGCCATACGTATATGTGCATATGTATCTCTATCTATATATGTATAGACATATATTGCTCTGTATATGTATATATCTGAGTGTTTATATGTATATCTATGTACATATACATATCCATCTATTTATGTTGATATTTATATGTGTATATATCTATATAGATATCTGCATAATTATATATACATATATTTTCACCATATGTCCTGAACATGGAGTGTAGCCCTACCTCAGACCCTATAGTCCCAACTTCGTAGTGCAAGGGGATATCAGGTATGTATAACAGGTATATTTTTAGACTATTGCTACTCTAATAGGGATTGTCTTCACAGACATGGTGGGTGTGGGAGGTCACATCTGCTTTTAACATCTGCACCATTGGCTACTGACAGACATCCTAAGGACATCATAGCACAGTACCATTGCTAGCACGTAATGCTCCTGTGGACTATAGCAGAGATATTGGCCAATATATGTGGGCAGGACAGTCCAGAGGTATACGCAGAACCCCTTAGTGCAAGACATGTGGACCACACCTGACAATGTGGATGTTAACTGCAATGTAGATGGGTATAACACATAACTACTAGTATTCATTTGCCCCCATAGGTTATGCATTCACACACCCTTGTCTGTCCTGACACATACCAACCACTGGTACAGAGGTGCCATGGCCACATACTACCTACTAGATATTGGCATACATCTGTACAGCATCCCACTGCTCTGTCTGACATACATGACTGTTATGGTGGCCCGGCAGCAGTACATCTGGCAATATCTGGACATGACATCTCACTGGGTAAGTACACTAAGCTGCTAGGCATGTAATAAACACTGTGCAGGCTACATGCAGACTGGCTCAACACTGGCCTACTTTTCCTATGGGGGGAATGCACATGTACCAGTATGTATAGCTGGCACTACAGGCATGTCACAGCAGAAAGTATGATACACCTGTGTGAAAGTTCATAACCACAACCAATCTGAACACAGCCACAGCCACATATGGTAAGCTAGCATAATAGTACAGTATATGGACTATCTGTTCAGCACCATCATCATATTTGCCACTCACACACTAACCGTACATATACTGGGCCACTACGCAGTGTGGTCCGATGCCTGTCTATGGTATGGGACATGTGTGCGTATGGTTCTAAAGACATGTAAGCCGATAGGTAACCTACAGTGGAGTAGCATGTAACATCAGATAGAAAAGGACCAAGAACAATGACATCTACCACAGTCTGTAAACATGCCAAAGTACATATTAATAATACACACAGTGTCAACAATCACCATAAGTACACAGACCTCAGTACTGTACACACAACCACAGAGTGTCCAGGTTATGTCATACAATATAACCCCTGCTATACATAACATGTGTAGCAGTCTGATATCTTACTGGTTTGTTATCAGATATAATGACACTAATCATGGTGTACAGCACATATGCACCTCTTACTACATGAAATATATACAAAGGTTGACAGAGTTGTGGTTGGAGGCACATACATATGGCCAATATTGACATGTTGTTGTGATAACCTCATACATTTACTGTTGTAACAGGGTTTGTTGCAACATATGTTCTATGAGGGATATGAAGTCAGTAACTCTCATGGCTGTCACCATCTACATACTGCAATCCTCACACTAAGTTCTGCAGTTCACAGCTGTTTGCTCTGCCGGTAACACATGAAATAAAAGGCACCGCACACTGCCCAGTCTGCAGATGACCCTACAGATGGGGATTTCCTCATAAACATAGCACTGACATGGCAGGCATTAAAACATGTAGGATAGCCATATCCACACATACCCTGTTAAACCAACATTACTCCAAATACAGTATAGCAGCACTTACAATCTGTAGTCAGGTCTGACACATCCCCCTTCTGTGTGTTGCCCTGTTTCCACAGTGTACATTGTTAGAGGTAGATCCCCAATCCATATGAGATGCTGTTTGCCAAACAACAGATCGAGTGTCTGCTCACAGTAAATGTAAAGGCCCAAGACCAACATGATGTTCTTAGATATTGGAGTGTGTTTCAATGAAAATGGCTATGGGAATGTTACCACAGATGTTCCAAATGCAATCAGCTAGAGGAGGGCTGAAATTTGTGCAAAGGCCATCAGCTAATCATGAGCATCACTTAAAATACACATACTGCTGCCTAAGAAAAGCAGGTGTAAGTCTCCACATCCACCAAAGAGGGAGTGAGAGAGGCTGACAGAGGTGAAGAAAAGCCAGGGAGGAGTGAGAGAGTAAAACATAAGCCTGTTTTGTGTCACACACCTACCAGTACAGGGTATCAAACCCCTGATGACTATGTAGTGCTATCACAGGTTTATGCAGTTATTGGATACGCCACATAGGCTACATGTTGAGGAGCCCTCAAAATGTATATATGATGGTGAGTGACATCTGCAACAGGGATATGATAGCTATATGGTAGGTGTCGTACACTTGCCTGTCCCCATGAACAGGTGCCAGCGTCAACACAGCCACACTCTCACAGGGACACACACACATTGACACACTTGGCGGGGCCAGGAATAAAACTCACTAGTGAGATTGCCACAACACATTACTGTGCAGGTATCACATGCACCACAGGGGTCATATGGAGGTTATATGGCAAAGGGTATGTGGAGGTATCTGACATCAGACTGCATGCTTAAGTATGCTAATGGGGGTTGTAGTGAGTGTGAATGTGGTCATACGAATCATACAACACACACACAGACACAGAGTGCCAGTACTGACATGCATGGGTGCATTGCTTCACAGGTGTGTAGTGATCGACTGTGCCAGACAGCTATACAAGGCTAGGTGATGGGTATACCGTGGCATCAGGCCACATGTCAATGGTCTGCATTGTGGCTCAGGGGTGTAGTGTTTGGATTTGACCACACAGGTGGGTATTGTATTCACCATCCAGTCACCTGGGTGACTATTGCATGTGGCCAATGCTGTGCATTGCTTGCCATGTATGTGTTCCTTAGTCCATGACATGGACAGTATCTAGGATGTGCACAACTCCCAAATGCATGTACAGTGACATGTGGAACTGTACCTGGGGTGTCTGGCCTATGCTGTGTACACAGCTTGTTATCATCAGATGTGCCAGTCCTGGCCTCATATGGCGAGAACTGTTAATGGATGGCAGGTTGATCCAGCACCTACATTGATAGCATGATAGCGGTATTCCCTGGTGTCAGTGGCATCTGTCCATGCAGTGCATGTTTTTTAGGCATGGTATGTCCTTTGTGGGTCACATTTGATGTCACCACAGGTGTTGCAGGTGTCCAGTGGGGAACATGTGGAAGGTGCACTGTTGGCATGTATGTGCCTATTGGACTGATGGATGGGGTGCCATGCCCACTGTAGCCCACTGCAATCATACCATTGTTACTATCAGTGGGCAATATGCAGGGTACTACCAACATAGCGGCCGTTGCCTAGACAAATGTGTGTGTGTGTGTGTGTGTGTGTGTGTGTGTGTGTGTGTGTGTGTGTGTGTGTGTGTGTGTGTGTGTGTGTGTATGAGGCATGGGTTGAGAGTGTTCTCTAGGCAATACTAGGGTTGTTCACCTGGCCTTGATGTCATATGTAGGGGTATGGATTTGCACGCCAGCCTCTTGGCTATTTCACATCTGTTATCCCTGTATGGTGGACATTTTGATATTTACTAGGGCCACCATATAAGAAATATGCAAAATCCACTTCACATTGAGTCTAGTTGATACACACTCTTAACCACCTCCACACAGGATATGAATTGCAGACACACACACACACACACACACACACACACACACACACACACACACACACACACACACATGTGCACACACACACACACACACACACACACACACACACACACACACACACACACACACACACACCTGTCATGTCTGGGATTAGAACTCCTACCTAACTAGTTTATTACACAACAGCACTACACAGTTGTAGGATACACCATTGAGATTATTGGAGTACTTCTTCCCCAAAGGTGTATTTCACAGTGAATGACATCAGCAGGATTGCCAAAGTAGGGCATATGAATTGCAGTGAGTATGACTAGACTAAAATGCATTGCTCCCTACACAGACATAGAAATACACACAAAACATCCACAACTGCAATGTGTGGAGATAGAACCCCATATCAGAGTTCTATATCACACTACAGGATGAGGCAGTTATGGGACGCACAACAGGGATATCTGGAGTACTACTTCCCCAAAAGTGTATTTCACAATGAATGACATCAGCAGCCTTGCCAGTGTAGGGCATTTGAAGTGTCATGAGTGTGACTAGCCTAAAAAGCATTGCTCTCTACACAGAAAGAGACAGACAGACACACACGCACAGTTGCCAAGTCTGGGATTAAAACTCCTACCTGAATATTTTATCACACTACAGCAGTACACAGTTATAGGATGCACCACAGAGATTACTAGGCTACAACTTTCCCAAAGGTGTATTTCAAGGTAGATAACATCAGCAGCCTTGCCAAACTAGGGCATTTGAACTGCAGTGAGTGTGACTAGCCTGGAAGGCTTTGCTCTCTACACAGACAGAGGCACACATGCACACATGCACACACACACACACACACACACACACACACACACACACACACACACACACACACACACACACACACACACACTTGCCATGTCTGGGATTAGAGCTCCTACCTAACTAATTTATCCCACTACAGCAGTACACAGTTATAGGAT
The DNA here is from genome assembly GCF_019279795.1 of Protopterus annectens. Classification (NCBI taxonomy): domain Eukaryota; kingdom Metazoa; phylum Chordata; order Ceratodontiformes; family Protopteridae; genus Protopterus; species Protopterus annectens. The sequence goes on from NC_056744.1 coordinate 175,872,330, forward strand.
GCACAACAGAGATTACTGGGCTACAATCTTCCTAAAGGTGTATTTCAAGGTGGATGACATCAGCAGCCTTGCCAAAGTAGGGCATTTGAATTGTAGGTAGTGTGACCTGCCTAAAAGGCATTGATTTCTACACAGAGACACACACATGCATACATGCACACACAGTTGCCATGTCTGGGAATAGAACTTCTACCTAACTAGTTTATCACACTACAGCAGTAAGCAGTTATAGGATGTGCTACAGAGATTACTGGGCTACAACATTCCCAAAGGTGTATTTCAAAGTAGATGACCTTAGCAGGCTTGTCATAGTAGGGCTATGGGGAGGGCAGCATGTGTGCATGGGCCATAACCCATTCATCTAGAGGTTGACACACCACATGCGGGCACATGCAGGGTTATATTCCACAGGTACATGTATACAGCTGCTAGATTACAACTTCCTTGTACAGTCATGTTGCACAACTAGCACTTGCACCACATGGTCTGTAATGCTGACAGATACTAGTGGCTAGCATCTCCAGTGAGTGGCATCTGAACCTCATGTGGTTGTAGCCATTTGGCTGTGTGCTAGGTGGGACAGGCCTCATAATGGATGGCTCCGTGTCACAGTCACTCTCTTCCACACATCTATGTAAGTCTACTTTTGGCTTATTATACTGTGTTGTCCTTGGATATATGTCTGTATTCCTAGGCTTCATTTGTTTAAGTGTGTGAGCATGCCCAGTATGTCCTTGTGCATTGAATGTGTGGACCGATTCCAGGTAGTTTGTACTCCAGTGCAGACATTTGGGTTGTACACCTACAGGTAGCAAACTGTTAATACAGGGTATCTGTCGATCATTTGGCAATATGGGGACAAAGTGTGCAGGGGATAGTGTGTACTGAAGTTGATTGTGCTAGTGCTGCTTCAGCTACATTGTACTGCTGTTAGCAGATATATTCAGACATGTGTACTGTTATATACTGTGATGTTTTCTGTCATCATGTACTGCCAGGTTGACATTCTTGCTCAAAGTCGTGGGGGACAAGGGTGACTGCAGCTGTGTGTGATATTGTGGGCAGACACCTACATATTCATGGTAGGTTATGCCATCCTGGAGGGGGAGCTGCAGACACTTGCTGCTGGGTCTGTGTATCCAGCTCAACACCTTGGTACAGTGCTGGCAGAGGATCCCATACTTGTACATCCATCGACATGACAGTATGGCCTTATATTGCTATGGCTACACCTCACAGCTGTACAGATTTGAACAGGTTAAGCAGTGGCAGTGGCCATGAGTCAGGACATTACCCCTATTGTGGTATACGGGCAGGTATGCAGCCACCCATTTATGTTTTTACAGCCAGGGAAAGTGTGTGCACACAGCTTTGTGTCAGACCTTGCACATTCCATGCTGCCCATGCTCCCACCCCCCTCTGTTATTCTATCCTCTTCCTTACATTATGCTTACATTCTCTGATAATTTCCCTATGGTTATCACCCCATCCCAGCTGTATATTGGTGTTGGTCCACAGTTCATGCAGTGTGACATGGTGGACATGTTGCTGTGGTTTGTCCACATGGCCTTGCATATGGCTTATGTGGAGTGTGTTGTGTTGTTATTTGGGTGTCCATGACATAACATGCATTGGCAGTACATGTGAGACACAGGCCCTTGGCAGAGGCCTGTGGGCCATTAGGTGTTGATGTGGGCCAGATGTGACAGGCTGTTGCATTCTGTCAGTCCTACAGTCGCAGACCGCCACACAGTATATTCCCCTGGGGTGACAGGGTAGGTGTGCTAGGTGTTCATGCCAGTACCTTCTATCAGTCTTGTTCAGGTGGTATGGATGCTGGCAGGGTGCTACCTCCAGCTAGCAACACACCTGCATGGGACACCTGCACTGCATGCTGCATTCTTTAGCTATTGCCATATACAGGTGGTCATATTGTATCTATTCCCCACAGCAGGGGTACAACCAGAGAGGTATCTGTGGTTGGTGTTTGTGTGAGCTGGGTGCATGTGTACTATGGACACTACTTGCATCTGACACACAGATATGCATTGGGCATTCCAGTTATGCTTGCATGTGCAGGTACATCAGCTGTTTCCCAATACATCAGTCCTACCTCCTTTCTGATCTGTGAGTGTTTGGGTAGACAACACCAGTATCCCCTACTACAGGATCAGATAATGTGATGCATACCTGTATTTACTATTCCAAGGGTGTATCCATTTCACAGTGACAAAATATATACGGTATGTCTGTGGTACTTTCCCCTGTGTACTGCTTGTATATCTTGCCCAATGGCCATGCCATGTCAGTCTTTCAGATAGGGACACATATTACCATCTTTTACAATAGCTTACTGCTAGCTTGTGTTATACTGGTGGGTATTGTGTTTGACACTGCAGTTGTGAGGACCTGTCAACAGCAGTAGTAGGCAATGGCCACCAGGTCTTACCTCAACATGCATACATACCGACCACTTTCGCACAATATGAAACACACACCAACCTAACACACAAATACTTGCATATTGTGCAGATGTTACAACTTATCCTGCTACCTTGGCCACCGCTGTGCATCTGTGCTCCAGTGGTATTATACCTACAGATACATGTTACTACATTTCTATATAGAGTTGTGGGGGGGGGTCACACCTGACTGTTATTACATTTCTAAGTAGGGATGGGAGAAGCACACCTGACCATTTTACATTCCTACACAGGACTGTGGAAGGGGGGCACACCTGCCTGTTACTATATTTCTATGCTGGGTTTGGGGAAGGGGCACACCTGACTGTTCCTACACTTCTACATAGGATTGCGGGGGGACAGACCTGAATGTTTCTACATTTCTACACAGGATTGGGGGGACACCTGACTATTCCTACATTTCTTCACAGTATTGGGGGCACACCTGACTGTTTCTACATTACTACACAGGATTGGGGGGCACACCTGACTGTTACTACATTTCTACAAAGGATTTTAGGGGCACCTGACTGTTACTACATTTCTACACAGGATTGGAGGAGGCACATGACTGTTTTTAAATTTCTACGTAGGATGGGGGCACACTTGAAACTTGTACACATTTGCTATGACTGTACTGGTATATCAGGTACTCCATTTCATTCTGTATCCTAACCTATCATGCTGACTAGAGGCATATCAGTGTACTATAGGTCTTAGTTTTGATTTACCTACATATTAGTTTCTGACATCCTACCCTTCAGAACTAACATCCCACTGCCTGACCTGCTGTAGTCTGTCTGTGTAGACCTGGGGGGGCGGTTACCCATAGGCATCATTCAGAGGCCATAGCACAGCCTTTGTTTGTATTTGTCTACACCTGTCCTGCTGACTGAGACAGTTGTTGGGTATGTGAACCTCCGTGACTGGCATGTGTGAGTCATATGGACACACATGTAGCCCAGCACATTTCCTGCAGTGGGTTTTGTCGCCCTGTGTAGTACTGGCTACTTTGGTAACACCAGTATTTGTTACAGATCTCATGGTGCCACTATAGGTGTCTACTATCTGCTGGCATACCATTCAGCCCCCCGATTCCCTTGCAAACTCACATCCATACCATAGATACAGGTAACAACACATTCTACTCCATTCTGCAATTGGTAGGTTGAGTGACTTACCTTGTGGGTGTCCCAGTTATGAGGGTGGTGCTGCAGGGCTGCCTATGTCGGATGCACACAGTGCACTCCCTACACATGGTTGAGCATAAGTAGTATCATGTTTGGCATCCCTTTTACTGTATATGAGAGTCAGATTGAGGTGTTATTCCCTGGGTCCCTCCTGTATCAGTGTATGTGCTATGCATTGCCTCTTTGCCAAGGCCAGGGCATACTGAGCACGCCTCCTTCTGCCTACTGGGACAGGCTCAGATTTTTCCTCCTCTGATTCACTCTGTGCCTGTCTAGGCCTTGGCAATGGTGGGGGGCTGTGTGGGCTTGCCCTTTGCTATTCCTGCTGCAGCTGTTTCCGCAGGATCATATTGTGTAGCATGCACATATGATGACAATTTGGGTACATGTAGCTGGTGTGTAATGCAAGGCTCCACTGGATGTGTCCAGGCACTGGAACCATGATATGAGCATCCCAAACACATGCTCTGTTATAATTCTGGTCTGTGCATGTGCCTCATTATGGAGTTCTTGTTCAGGTGTGTGTGCATTTCTGATGGGTGTTATCAGCCATGGCTCCAGTGCGTATCCAGCATCCCCCCACTAGGTGACTGTAAGGGATGTCCCCATTGGTAAATCTGTGGTACAGCTGCATCAGATGTCAGATGTTGGAATCGTGATAGCTTCCAGGGCAGCCAGCACACACATTCATTATTATGCTCTGGGCATCACACACAACCTGGCAGTTGATGGAGGGGAAGTCCTTGCAGTTGATATAAACCCTACCCCACTCACCGGGTGGTGCTTTGATGCATATGTGCATGCAGTCTATAGCACACACTACCTCAGGGTATTCTGCTAATTGGTGGAACAGTTGCATATTGCTGGCCAACACCTCATGGATGTTGATGAAATATACGTGCTCACCAGCATGTGCTGACATGGCATCCAGGAACTGGTGGATTACTCTGGATGCTGATGCCTGTGAGATCCCCATCATATCCCCTGTTGGCCTTTGTAAGGTACCTGTAGCTAGTATTCTTAGGCCTACACATACCTTGGTATCCAGTGGAATGGGTTCCCGTCTGTTAGTTCTGTGTGTCAGACATGGCCGGCACAGCTCAACAATGTGTTGTAGGAGGTTCTTGTCCACCCTATAGCACTCCACTATCTCCAGCTCATGTAGCCCCTAGTAAGTTACCCTGGGTCTGTATGCTCTTCTCCGTCTCCTCACTCTGGGTTGGTCAACAGCATTCACATCCTCACTACCCACAGCCTCTTCCAAAAGTTGTATGATAGCTATTGCAGCCCCTATCATTTTGTTGTTTTGTCCATTAAAACTTCCCCACTTATATACACCGGTGGTGTAGAGTATGGGAAAAACAGAGGGGAAGGTGTTGCATAGTCGATAGTAGTATTCTAGGCTGGTCTGCTGCCTGTGTAATTGGCTGATTCGGATACATTTCCCCTGCCAGCTATACAAGTTCCCCTTGATTATCTTCCTATTGCTGTTTTCCTTCCCATTGTCTTCCTGTTTAAGCCCGGGGGTGCACCGTGCAAACACATTGCTCAAATGTGCAAAAGGCTGCTATTTCCTAGTTTACTTGTTTTTTTTTCCCCTTTAAAACCCGGTGCGTGGCGCGCAGACCCACTTTGGCAATGTAAAGAGTGCTAGGCAGACTCAGACACATCACCTTCCCTAGCTGTGCTAAGCTAGGAGCAAACCTGAGCCACAGGGCTCCAATCCACTTACAGTATGCCCGACAACCCCCCCCCCCATGATGTCAGCTAACTCCTAGGCTTGCACCAAGCTATTCCTGCTCTTACACTGTTGGAAGCTGACTAGCGTGCTGGGGAAATCTGGGATTCACTATCATTCCCCTCATTTGCATAGGATAGCCTGCTAATGCATAGTTACATGTCTCACACTGAGCCTCCCCCCTTAGCAACCATTACTCACTGGCCATGTTGTCTTCTGCCTGCCATTGACTATAATGGCAGAATAGTGATTTTAGTTAGATTGCTTATTTTAGGTTTATTTTCTTATCCCCCCCCCCCCCCAATCCCATTTGCATGCAGCTGCCCTATGCTTAAATAGTCAAGATCAGCTAAAAAAAAATAAAAGTTGATTTTTTTTCAACCATTTTCAATGCCAGTGGCCTTATACTTAGCCATTGGCATGCTTCCTAAATGATATGCACCCTTTATTTGGAGCTGTCACGGCTCCGTTTTGGAATCTGCAGAAATGTACTCTGTTACTGGCGGAGTACATTTCTGCAGATTACACTAGTCCTGCACAGCTGGTTTCCAGCTTCCTGGATCACAAATTCACCTCATTTGCATGGATTTCTTCTGCAAATGGGGTAATTTGCATACAGGGGCTGAGTCCATGCAGAACTAGTGAAGGAGCATTTGTGCATGCCCCTACAGGTTATTCTTGGATTGCACGGCAGACATATTTCCTGCTGGAGCTCCTGCACTCCCTGCACACTGTGCAAAGCTTGCAGAATCCGGGGATATGTTTTTTCATAACACTTGTAAAATTGTGACATTTACTATGTTCTATAGTTAGCTGACATTCCTGCTGTGATATGCTTTAACATCTTTCACCTTAAGACATGCTAAACTTTGTTACATCCTGCTTTAATAGTTATTAAAGTGACAGCACAGAAAGAGCATTTGTTTCCTGTTGTTGGCATTTTAATACATAAGCAGCTATATTAGCACTTGCTAAGTTGCAGATTGTGTCCATGCTTCTAGTTCATTGGACTACAAGAAGAGAGAGAAGTAGAATTTCATTTTATTTTATGATCACATTTTCCCTGGGAATAAGAAGATCAGAGTTTTGGGAGATTGTCATTATGTTGCTTGTGAAAAAGGGCTTGTTTCATATAAAAAAACAATTTGTTCTTTTTGAAACCGTAAGAGTGTCAGACACAGCTGTAAGACCATGACCTCCAAAGGTTGTAAACCTTTTAATATGACATAATCAAATAAAGATTAAACAGTACATGATTATTCATAGTGGATCTGTTATAATAAGATGTACTCTAAAGACATTAACTTAAGTCACTGCTATTATGTCTTACAATTATTGTATGTTTTTCAACATCTAGTAGATGTTGTGACAGAAAAATGATGTTTGAGTAGTTCATTATGCAGTTAACAATATATATATATATATATATATATATATATATATATATATAAATAAATAAAACACATTTCAAGCAACTTGCACTGCATCCTCCACTACATTTAATATGGAATAGTTTATATGCTGTACTGTAAATGTCCAAATGGATTGTCCATCACTGGTCTGTGACTGCACTTCTGTTGGGTGAAAAAAGTTGGGTGACAGGAAGAGGCAGGCCCTGGGATAGGGGGAAGTAGGGTGGATGGGCCAGTGGGCCAGTTGTGAGAGTGTAAGACAGAGATAACAAGGAAAACCACCCTCCCTGCCCCAGCAAGGTCACACAGTGTTTTCTTTTTCTTTCCACTGGGAGAGACCAGAAGGATGGTGGGTAGGCATCCTCCTGCCTCCTGTTGGTTTTCCTCTCCTTCCATCTGGGATTAGTTAAGCCAGACACAATTGAGAGGTGACATCCAGGTGACCTGTTGCTATTGACACTGCCCGAGTGAAGAGAGGAGGTAAGCAGTGTCAAGTTATGGAAGCCTGTAAGGGGGTCACTCTTGCAAGGTTGTCAGGCCAGGAAGAAAATGAATTATGTCATCTGGTTGTTCAACAAGGCTGGCAGCCTCCATACTCCGGTCAAGTTTGGCACCATAATGGTAAATTAGCAGGCTGGTCATCAGGAAATACTTTGATTAAAAATATGTTTATTTTTTACTTCACATTTGCTATCCAGGTATGTGTACTGGCTGAAGGACCCTTTTCAACAATGAATGAAGTCATTTGGCAAACGCAGCATGAAAACAAACAGCAGACACAATAATGTCAAATACTATCTGCACCGTGTAAAATATACATACATAAAGACAGGCAAAAGGATCATATACAATGTGAATGGTATGAACATTGCATATCTGTTTCAGACGTAATACATCACTTTGTTTCTCATTAAAATCTGTTTTGACTTCTCTCAAACTTGGAAATAACTGCCTTCTAATTTATATTGTTGCGTGTTACTCGCATGTGGAGTATTTAAATAAAAGAAAAGAAATATGCTCATGTTCATTTAACACCTTTAGGTGATTCATCCATATAGTCTGCTTTTAACAAAGCATTTAATAATTTTGATTAGGAGAAAATGAACACCTTAGAAACTGAGCAGTGGCAATATATAGGTCACATCCTTTCAATCATATATCTGAAGTTTTCTGCATCTCAAATTGGTTTAGCTGTCATTGTTTCATGAGTAATTTATTTTTTTTTTACTTGCATGGCCTGCAGAGTTCTAAATAAATGTTATTAAGAGCTATAGCATTTTGTTTGCTATAAGTCTGATTGACAAATTAGGTCAAATGTATACATTATAAGCAGCTTACATGACAAATAGAAATGAAAGGTAATTTTGTTATTTTAATTGCTTAGCTCCAAATACAATGAAGGCCTGCCACAGCAGTCATAAGACAGAACAATGTGTCACTGTTGCTAAGTAATGTGACATGGATTCATTTTTAAAGCATTAATTTTGTTAGTTTTCACTTTGTCATCTTCTAACATTCTGTATAGCATTACGCAACCCGTAGTGCTACCTTTTTTGTCAGGTTTTATGCAGCTTTATCCTTATACCCGTCTATAATTACATTGTGAGCATTTGTTTCTAACTCTCCCATGGTAAAACCCAGAATATAGTCAGTAAAATAACAGGTGGTGTCCTCTAATTATTTAAATTATCAGCTTTCCAATAAGATTTTGTGTTTCCTATAACTCTAGATATGCATATTGGTTTAGTTATTGTCCGAAAACTAATTCATCAAGCTCTGCAACTTTTCCAGAGTAAATAGCAACTGTATTTTGGTGCCAAAATAATATATATATATATATATATATATATATATATATATATATATATATATATATTTTTTTTTTTTTTTCTTCTGATCTTTTACCAGCATACATGCTACTTTATTTATAATTGTTGTGAACAAATAAACTTGGAAGGGTTAGGTAATATAGAATTATTTTGTAGAGATGAAAGTGATAGGACCATCTATTCACTGTCCTCACAAAGCATCCTTACCTCAGCTGGGTTTTATATTTCTGTCCATACTGTGGGAAAGTCAATACCATGGCATGCCATTGTATGCAAAGCTCTGTGTTTGAAAAAATATTTAATAAGCTCTATAAACAAAAAAGGAAGTCTGATAGCCTATTCTAAATTGCTACTTTAATCATTTATTTATCTTTTTTATGTATACATTTCTTTGAATGGCAGCATCCAGGAGATGGTGCAGATAAGAAGAAAACATGGCATTCATGTTTTATTGGACTCAGATACAATTTGTTAAGCTCAACATGTGTAATAATAATAATAATAATAATAATAATAATAATAATAATAATAATAATAAAAGTAATAATGGTAGAATGTTTCTAAAGATAACACACTGAACTTGGAATATGGCAAAATCACTTTAAACAATGGCCCTGGAAAATGTATATTTACAGTAATAGTTTTCTCATTAGATTTTGCAATCATGAGGTTGAATGGACAAAATGATTATAAATTGTGGATTACTTCATGCTCCAGTATATAATTCCTTAGTGCAATTTTGAATCTGTTTATTTGTTTAACTGGGATGGTTAAAGATAAAAACTTGTCAAAGATTATACATTTCATTAAAGCTGTAGCTTTTAGAGATTTCTCTGATTATCTGCTGAGATAGACACTTGGCATTTAGCAATGCCAGAGTGTACATAGCTTTATTTTCTTTCAGCAAGCTCGGCAAGTTAACCTATGAGGAAAAAACATTTGAAATTCTCAGTAGATGTAGACAAATAATCTTTCAAAATCCCTTTTAACCTTTCTTAATAGCAGGACACAAAATTGTCCTCTGTTGGAATGTTCAGTGAAAACAGGGCAGTATCTTTCATGACATTCTATGATTTGACTCATAATGGCAATTCTAGTAGTTCTGAAAGAGAGTCCATGGGGAACTGGATTACACTCTGCTACATTTAAAATAGTCTATCGATGTTTATCTGCAGTTGCTACATGTTGTGTTGTGCAAGCAGGCAGTGTATTTCAAAATGAAAATTTTGCAGTCTGATAACATAGACCCACATGTAAAAGGAAGACACGAAGAGTTAATATTATTTTGCTTTTCAATTAGATTTCAGTTTTAAATGGATTACAGTTTCTTCAGAACAGTGATCTGTATATGTTACACTACTGGTGCAAAAATAATATGTATACATCTTCAGGCAGGCATTTTGTTTTGAGAGCTCAGATAATCAGAAACATAAGAAAATGACTGTTAAAGCCAAATACATTTTTAAAGGAGACACAAGTAGTATTTAATTGCACTCCAAGCCTCTGCAATTTAATGATAATCTCAAAATAATCCCATATTACTTTGGAACCAGATTTATAAAGGCTTTGAGTACCAATGACTATCAACATTTTGTAGATCAAAACACTGTAGCCATAATCCATGACTGCATGAAGATAATGCTGGATTTACCCATGGTTGGAGCAGTTTGTTTAACCATGAGGGCAAAGCCTGAAGTCAAAGTCAGGCCTGGGTGAATCCATCATATTCCACACACTGGAGTGGATTATTGCTACCATACAATGATGTTATTTAAGAATAAAATTTAGTCTGCTTTGTAACTAATAACATGCATAAATGAACTTTAGTGTTCCTCCAAGGTTTCTCCATTGATGGGACATCTAGAGTTTGTACTAAATATACGTTCGGTATGTATGTGCTGACACTGGTGAGCACGTATATTTCCTTTTTTTTCCTCTGTGCAAATCTTACATTTAAAATGCTTTTCCTGTCCAAATGAATATAATATTTTCATACAGCAATAACAGTTACACAGGAAAAAAAACAGCATGCATGATTGGTGTCAGTTTAGTAGCCATGGTGAAATTCATTAGCACAGCTGTGAGTACTGGCTACTGCAGAACACTCACACATGTTGACTGCCTAAGTTATGTTGTTGTCTAAAGGTAAGCTCCATACACTCAGATGGCAACAGCAACAGCATTAAAAGAGAATATGTAACACAGAAAAATAGCTTATGTTGTGTACATTACGCTGCCCAAACATAAGTTGCATATGTTTGGACAGCAGCATCAGTACTTAGAGAATAATAATTTGAAGACAGAAACAACAGCAGTAGTGACTGCTGTCTCTTTGGTGGTTTCATTTATACTAATTTTTGGCATGACTTCTGAACTTGTTTACATGAGTAAGCCGGATTCACAATGGGCATGCTGATTGGCTTTTCCAGAGAGGGTACATGTTATGAAATATTAATGAAGTTATATTGTCACATTTGTTTTCTAAATGCAGTCACTGAAAAAATATATTTTCTGAAGTGTTGTCAGTTTTTTCAAAGTTGTGACATATTTGACTAGTTGTAGTAAATATTTTATGTTAAAAGCCATCAACTCCTTAACTGGGCATTTGGAAGGAACCTAGCTGTCGGTGGTGGGAATTGTGTCTAAAAGGGACTATTTCCACTATGCAGAAATTTGCAGCTCTATCTTAGCAGCACTGAGGAAATGCATCATTACTGACTAATGTGTATATCTCTGAATTGTCTTTAACTACCTTGAGTGACAATTAACAATTTCCTGTGGTAGTTAACACTGGATGCATGTAGTATGGTGGCACAGGCACCCCCCATTCACTTTCCAATACACAAACGCACACACACACACACACACACACACACACACACACACACACACACACACACACACACACACACACACACACACACACACACACACATGCACACACACACACACATGCACTGACATACCTCTTACCTGTACCTGAATTGGCAGAATGTTCCTTTGGTATCCTCTTCATTTTCCTTTCCTCTTGTACATCATGGATAATTACAGTCAGTCAGTAGTAACAGACATTAGAGTTTCATTCATCATACAGTTCAACATGCATCATGCTAGACCTGCTACTCTATTATCTTTTTATGTAAGTTCAAGAAGTACTTTAAAAATCCTCCCTGGTGCCATCTAGTGCTCCATCCAACTTTGCCCTGAATCCTCCAACATGGACCCCTTCCATCCCTCCCACCTGTCCAATTTTTACAGGTAGCTCCTGCTGCCATCTCTTAAACATGCCCTGCCCCTTCTAATGACAGACCATGGTATTAGTGAGTATTACAATACATTAGAGTTTCATCCTTCTTATTACCTAAAAAAAAAATTCTCTTAGATTAGCTATGTGGTTAGGAAAGAGGTTTAAGGCTCCAACTTGTTGCATCAAAGGTTCAGAGTTTGATCCCCTTCCTTCTTTTTTACTTTAACTTTTTTCTAACTCTTCAGGTAATATATAACGGCTATTATGTAACAACTATCCGCGGTGGTGGTGCTGCGGTAGTGTTGTCGCCTCACAGTAAGATACTGTCTGGTTCGATTCTTAGCTAGAGCATCTTATGTGTGAATGGGTGTACCTTTGTTGAAGGTTGTGTGTCAGGGCTGGTAACTTGGCATGTAAAAAGTAACTACCAATTGTTAGTGGACTGGAGTTCTGCTGTGGTGACTCCTAGCTGGGAAAAGCTGAAAGACACAACAACATTGGTGGTACAGACAGCTAAATCTCTGCTCAAGAGCTGTGCATGAGTGCTGATGGTAAAGACCTGAATTTTTGTAGGTGCCTTTAAGACATGATATATAGAGTATTCCCTGGTGTCTTGTGCCCCTGCCCTCCAACCCCCCCAAACTGCATCTTTCATGCTGAATTCTTTTTATTACATTTTAAGTTTCTTTAAGGCTTAATATAGACAGAGTATCACTGGGGTATAGTGACCCTCCAGAGTTGCAGGATTTACTCATTGGTCTAGCGGATTTGGGAGGTATAACACCACCCCCTACACACACACACACACACACACACACACACACACACACACACACACACACACACACACACACACACACACACACACACACACACACAAAGTTACAGTGAGATGTACTTCAGGCTTATAACCCACGGTAACCTTTCTGCATTTGGAACATAAAGTCTTATATTGCAATCAACTATGTACTGAACTGAAAATCTGATTGCTTCCTGTGATTATTAATTGCTCAACAAAACTAAATCTGCAACTATTAACCTAAGTGTAATGTCAGATTTATTTTTGAATGTGTTGATATTTTGCTGTTCCCTCAGCTCCATGTCCAGGAGTCTAGCAAGAATTATGGAACAGTACACCAGCTTCCAGAGTATAGCTTCCTGCCTCTCAATGTGCAGCTTTTTCTCTCACCATATAGTACATGTTTCTGATACTGAATTAAAAACCTCTTTAAAGGAATGACTTAATCAAAAGCCCATTTAACAATGTCGACATTCTGGAAAAAAACTATTTTGCAGAATCTTTAGCATGAGAATAATAATAAAAGCATAGGACATATGGCATTTTTTATACATTTCCTCATGTCTCATTGTTCACAAGTTACTTTGTAAAGTATATGCCATGGTCTACACAGTGTATATCTTGCTACACTTTTGTTCATGTCAAAGGTTCTTCAAAGCTTAATTGATTTCCTTATGAGAGGACCGCATTAATTGATGTTAAGATCAGCTTGGTCTTTTGTTCTCCAGTCTGTGTTGCAGGAGGGTTATAATTGCAAATCTGTATGCACCCACAATTTCAACAAGGGTTTCCACTGTGCTAGTACCTGTGGTGTGTGTCATCCTCCATTTATTGCCTGAAATTCCATCTGTTGAAGTAGACCATGTTACTGAATGGATATAGCAGGGAAGGGAATGATATTATTTTGATCTGTCCTCATCATTTTTCTTTATAGAGATATGACTTGTCTTGCATGTTCTGTGTCTGTGGCATCTTCATTGTGCCTTCATGAATGAAGTTATGTATATTGCCCACTACCAAAATCCAGTATCTCCCCTGCTTATTATATGATGTCCAGTATCCACAAAAGTATCATCTCCTTCAGCTGGGTAATGACTACTACAGCATTTTGTTCTATTCCAGAATAGAAAGAGCTGGCTTATAACTGTGGTGGGATGCTCTGATCTTCTAAAGATAAGCTTTGTTTCTGAATTGTGATTAACTGGGTACAGATAACATTACCCTTTTCAAGCATGACTTAGGCTTACAAGACATGTATCAAAAGTTAAAATAAAGTTTACAAGATAACCACCATATACAATGGATTACTGTAATAAATACTAAATGTTGGCAGGCTAAACAAATCAGTAAATAACTGTAATAATGCAAAATTAAACTATTACAAAAAGTTAAGTAGGTGTATCAGATTTTACAAGAATCATTAAAAGAGTTTAAGCTGAATATTCACAAAAGGAAGCAGGAAAGAAGATGAAACAGCTTGGAGGAAAATATAGTTAAGAAAAAAGTAGTGTAAAAGACAAAAAAATATAGCAAGGCTGGAAGCCGTAATAATATGGATAAAGAGAGGCACAGAGTAAGCTGCAGGAGAAAGAGGAAAGGGCAAGTCTCATGACTACAAAATAGAAAATGCATAAGCTGTTAAAATAGAAGGGAGGCATAGTTAAAATGACTTGTATGTAAATCATTACATTTTAGATATACATATGAGCTATTATCGACAGCGCCATAATATAAGATGTAGTAAATAACTCCATGAGATCCACAATGGTGGAGGATGGAAGTGTTTTCTCTACTATGGTAATCAAAGTAGTGACATTGAGAAATTTTACTTGTGTGCTTTATGAGGGATTTTCTAGTCTTCAAGGGTGGGTATAGAGTGGATCTTTAATAATATTTTGGTCCAGTGCCAATTTAGTAAATCATTTTTTCTGCTACTGCTAGAATATAAAGTAAACTAACCAAGAGATTCATCTCTGCACTCTTGGAAGGGCAGGCAGAACTTTGTAAATGCAGAACTATTTAAGTGGAGGGAAGTTACAGTGATTATTTAACAGTTTATAGGTTATGGTATTCTTAAGCCCTTCCTTCAAAAGGCAGCCAGCTGAATTTGTTGATTGTCAGACAGTGGTAGTCATGGAAAGTGCTAAATTGTATGAATCATAATATTGTGTTTTCTGCCTTTTTGAGGATATTTTTTTTTGGGAAGAAATCAAACCAGTCACTGGAAGAAAGTATTGTAACCTTGGCAATATAATATTGATAGCAATGGCTTGTCCAGCCACCTTTTCTTGAAGAGGGGATATTTTGTTATTTACTTTGAATTAGGTGACTAGCTTTTGAAGAAGGTAGCTTTTGAACCATGAAAATAACTCATCAAAAACAGCTTAAAAAAGGGCATAATGGTCTATATAGCTGAATGTTCTTTTTAGGTATATGAATATTGCTTCAATAAGTTTGTCTTTCTCAAAGTTAGAATTAACTGTATTGATTAGGGAGAAATTGGTTATCGAATAATTTTGTTTGTGCCCAATGCCATGATGTCTAGCAGTCAGAATGTCATATTTTGTAAAAAAAATACTACAGCACTTGGTTGTATATGATTTGTTTTTTTTTTTCTTTTATTGCAGTTTAGCAATTGTATCAAGGTTGTCAATTGGTCAGTAATTCTCTGCTATTTAGAGGATTACATTTTGAGATGAGGGATTGTGGTGGCTAGCTTAAATATTTGGGCCCCTATCATAAGATAGAAGTTTTAAAACTTTGACACATTAAAGGTCGAACCCTAATGATCAAAGTTTTAAAACTTTGAATCTTATAATGGAGATTGCCATATAGTGCAGAAAGGGAAGATTTCCCTTTTCTTCACTGTAGTACGATCTTGGAGTTGGTATATTTACATAGCAGGGTGCAGGGGGCGGGTTTTTTATTTAACTTTTTTTTATTTTATTTTTGAAGTTCCAAGACGTCGATCATTAAAGTTCGACCTTTAATGATTCAACGTTTTGCAACTTCGATCATATGATATAGACCCAAATATTTTAGGGATGGATTTAGGTCTTAGTAATAGATTACTGATATGTGATGGAGAGGCTGATAATAAATGCCAGCCTAGCTTAAGCTGGAGAGGGTGAATTAAGTTTTGGAATAAGATTATAACTTATTCCTTTCTTTCTTGTCATGGTCTTAAAGGGAAAGTATGGGCATTCCAGGTTATCATGAAGTGGTTTGATGGTGACAGAAAGATCACATGGTTGTATTTGTGATAGTTTAGTTGAGCAGTATTAGCTGTGCTATGTGCTATCCATTAGATTGCTTCTCTTTCTATTCCTTGAATAGTTTCTGAAGCTAAATTCTGCTTAAACTCTGAGCTTTGGCTGGCTAAGACCTACCTGCAATCAATTGGATGTATAAGTGAATGTAAGTAAATCTTTATCTGCACTTTTTTCAAATGATGCAGCATTTAAATTGATTTATTTGTGTTGCATTGAATAATATCTAGCTGGAAGTTGTGGCTCTGTTTTTTCAGTTAATGCTTGTTAGAATTTAGTGCTAGTTAGAATTCTTGCATAACCAGTGATAAGTGGGGGAAGTTTCACTTCATTGATATTTGGTTTCTGCCTTATATAAGTGGCACATTTTGGACTATTTTCTGCTTAAACTCTGAGCTTTGGCCGGCTAAGACCTACCTGCACTCAACTGGACATATAAGTGAATTTAAGTAAATCTTTATCTGCACTTGTTTCAAATAATACAGCATTTACATTGATTTATTTGTGCTGCATTGAATACTATCGAGCCGGAAGTTGTGGCTCTGTTTTTTTCAGTTAATGCTTGTTAGAATTCCTTCATAGCCAGTGATAAGAGGGGGAAGTTTCACTTCAGTGATATTTGGCTTCTGCCTTATATAAGTGGTACATTTTGGATTATTTTTTGCTTAAACTCTGAGCTTTGGCCGGCTAAGACCTACCTGCAATCAACTGGATGTATCAGTGAATTTAAGTAAATCTTTATCTGCACTTTTTTCAAATAATACAGCATTTAAATTGATTTATTTGTGTTGCGTTGAATGCTATCTAGCTGGAAGATGTATCTCTGCTATTTCAGTTAGTTCCCCAACCATCCTCCCTGGTTTTGTTTTGGTGTTAATCTTGGTGGCTTTGAAACTGCCTGCCCTTCTTGTAAATTTGCATTTGGATACTCCTCCTGAGCCCATCTCATTTGCTCACTCAAAAAAAAAACAATTGTGCTTTATTCATCTGCTTTCACTGTATTTGTGTTTTTTCCTACTTTATTTTGTTTTTGCGTCATCTTAAAAGTACTCAATTGTATTTATTAATGCTTGGTGTAACTATCATTCTTAGCCTTTTGATTTAAGCACTTGGGCGTCAGACCACTTGTTTTATATTAAGAAGGTTTGTGGTCTGCACTGTCATGACAGGACAGGTAGCTTACATCTTTCTAAGTTGGGAACTGCTGACTGAAGTCTCAATGTCTGTTATTCTAAAAGTGTATTAGTTCTGGTTTAAGTACTTGGGCTTCAGTCCAGTTATTTTACATTTTTGCGTCATCTTAAAAGTACTCAATTGTATTTTTTACTGCTTGGTGTAACTATAATTCTAAGCCTTTTGGTTTAAGCACTTGGGCTTCAGACCAGTTGTTTTACATTAATAAGGTTTGTGGTCTGCACTGTTGTGGCAAGACAGGTAGCTTACAGCCTTCTAAGTTGGGAACTGCTGATTGAAGGCTCAGTGTCTGTTATTCTAAAAGTGTATTAGTTCTGGTTTAAGCAACTGGGCTTCAGGCCAGTTATTTAACATTAAGAAGGTTTGTGGTCTGCACTCTTGTGGGAGGAGAGGCTGGACTCTGCCATTCTGAGCTGGGAATTTCTGGTTAAAAGCTTATAGTGCCTGTATATCTGAACTGTTTCTTACTGAAACTGGTGCACCTTGTTTGCTGTAGCATAGACTAAATCCAGGCCTGCTGAATCTAGCTTTGTTTGTATAACTTGAGCACTAATCCAAGCCTTCTTAAAAGTATTCAATTGTATTTATTACTGCTTAGTGATCTGATTAAAGTGTAGCTATCATTCTAAGCCTTTTTGTGGTCTGCACTGTTGTGGCAGGACAGGTAGCTTGCATCCTTCTAAGTTGGGAACTGCAGATTAAAGGCTCAGTGTCTGTTATTCTAAAAGTGTATTAGTTCTGGTTTAAGTACTTGGGCTTCAGGCCAGTCATTTTACATTAAGAAAGGTTGTGGTCTGCACTCTTGTGGGAGGAGAGGATGGACTCTGCCCTTCTGAGCTGGGAATTTCTGGTTAGAGGCTTATAGTGCCTGCATATTTGAACTGTTTCTTACTGAAATTGGTGTGCCTTGCTTGCTGTCGCATAAACTAGATTCAGACCTGCTGAATCTAGCTTTGTTTGTATAACTTGACCACAAATCCAGGCCTTCTTTTTTGCAAAAGGTTCCCCTGCACCCCAGTGGCAGGTGTGTGCAGTTAGAAATTGTCTGATTGAAAACTACAGGAACAGGGCTCAGTTCTGAGATTTTTTTTATTGGTTAATTCAGTAATTTGTTTAAAAGTCTTTTCTGATTGCTTGTAGTCATCTAAATCTGTTTTAAGTGTATTTTTTACTGTTAGTAGTTTTTTAAAGCTGTTTTAATTGTATTTTTTACTGTTTTTGCTTTATCTTTTAAAAAAAATCCTTGTTTCCCACCTTCTAAGCTAGTATAGTCCAGTTTTTAGGCTAGTGCTGAATTCAGGGCTGTGTTACACGTTTCTGAGTTGCCCATACTTTACTTGGATAGAAGGAGGTTTCTCTGTTCACCTGTGAGAGAGGGAGCTTTGAGCAGCCATCTGTCCCTGGAGGAGTGGTTCCAGCCCAGAAGTTAGTAGTTTATAGGCCATTTTGGGCTAATTTCTATCTCTTTCATTTCCTTGCTGTAAAAAAACTCATTTGCATGGTTTTGCACTTCTGGACAATGCTTGTTAGATAGGGATAAATTATTCCCAGCTCCACCAAGTCTCCTCTTCAGCTTTTCCCTTGAAAGTAGTCTAACTCTCAACTTAAGCTCTTAAAAAGCATTCTACAGTCCAGCACTTGCTCAGACCTAATAGCAAGTACTAATATACCCCGATACTTGATTGCCCAGCAGAGCAAGGCTCATTATTCACCCCTCACCAACCAAGTGACTAAGCAGCACACCCTACTATTCAGGCATGACCAATGGGCAATTTCAGGTATACTCACCAGTCCAGCTGGTGAACCTGGGTATCCTGAGGCAATGTTACAACTGCCTCTTGTACACAGCCAACCCTCTCCTCCTACCACAAAACATTAACATATGCGAGAGAAGCAATTACATAGCTAAATTGGAGGCTAAGCTCTCTCCACTCAAGACTGGAAAAGGCAGTCATGAGGAGAAGTCTAACACTTGCACTACACCTCCAGCCTCACATAGACATACTAAACCAGCACTGGCAAAAAATACACATATATACACAAAATCATACTCGGAGGCTCTAAATAAAAACCTGCAAAAGCATCAGAGACCTCCAAAGTAGACACTCAAAAAACCTGCACCTCCCGTCACAAACCAGACAACACATAAAACACAAAATCAGTGTGCCGCACAATCACAGCCCTTAAGGTGAAATAACATACCTAACACACTAGTAATAGGCGACTCTATAGTCAGGCACACTGACGTCCCACTCACTAGGCTGGACAAGGAGAAGGTTACTGTTAGTTGCCTGTCGGGAGCCAGAATCCACCACATAACACAAGCACTCAGGTCACTCCAGAACAAGTACAAATATGACTGTCATTGTTCATGTTGGCGGGAATGACCTGAGACTTACCTCCCTGGACTACATGAAAAGAGACATGGAAGAGCTCTCTGATCATGTAGCCCAGGCAGGTATGACCCTGACCCTGAGTAGTATCCTGCCCTCACCAAGAATGATACCACAGTATAAATAAATAATTATCAATTTTAACAATTGGCTAAGCTTCTGGTGTCATTCAAAGGTGATCCAGTGTCTGACAGCCTGGAACAACATGCTTGACAAGCCTCATTGCTTTGCAAGAGACAGCTTGTACCTGTCACCCCTAGGCTTTAGAATACTGGCCAAAGCTCTTGCTGCCCCCATAGTGCCTTTTTTAGGCAAGGCTCAAAAGTCAAACCCACCTCTGTAAACAGCACAAATAAAAAAATGAGGGTTATGCTACTCAATGCCAGGAGTTTAAATCCCAAAATGCATGCTCTCGAAGCACTCCTCAGTAAGGAGAACGTCGACATCTGTGCAGTAACTGAAACCTGGTTCAAAGCTCCACAGAGCACCCCAGCACTACTGGGCTACAACTCATGCCACATATTTCGCTCACAGAATATGGACCGAAACACAAAAGGAGGGGATGTATCCACATTCATCAAGGATACCTACACTTCCAGGTTAGTGGCGCAGCATGACACCTTTAAGATTATCCATGTGCAACTAACATCATGCAAATCTGCAATGCAGATTATGGCCTGCTACAGATCACCCTCCATGACCCAGGACCACCATTCCACTTTTCTGGAGACACTGGAAAACATGAAGGCCCCTATCGAACACCCTGATATTGGGCGATTTCAATTACCATACTGTTAACTGGGAAAACTACTCAAGAACAAACTCCCAGGCCAACGCTTCCTGGAATTTATCAACTCAAATGGCCTGGATCAGCTGGTAAACTCCCCTACTAGAGGTGAAAACATATTGGACCTGGTCATCACCAACATAGGCGGTAGGTGTTCTGCACCGGAGGTCAACCCGTCACTGGTTAGATCGGGCCATAAACTAATCACTCTGGATGTCCACACCACACCACCACCCCCAGCCAAGGAAACCACAGTGAAAAACATTTTTATAGCAAACTTCACCTTGCTTAAGACAGAGGTGGTAAGTTTCACAGCCCCCACGATAAAGGAGAACAGTGTCCAAGATGCAGGAACCTTTACAAATGCACTCTATGAGCACCTACAAGGATGCATAGATCATGCCATCCCTAGCAAAACCAAGACTCACTCCCCTAAGAGAAGGAAACCAGTCTGGTGGACCCCTGCCATAAACAGGCTATACAATAGAAGGAGGAAACTAGTTCAGAAAAAAAGCAAATCCCAAGAAGGAAAGAAATCCCTGATCAGTATCAGTAAGAAACTAAGGTCCCTCATAAAATCATCCAAGGCTAACTTCAAAAGAAAAATAGCCAAGGATTTGAAAGATAACCACAAAGCCTTCTTTAGCTATGTCAAGAATCTAAGTGGCAACTCACAGATATGCTCAGAGCTAGTGCAAAATAGCACAAAATATACTGAATCTACTGATATTGCCAACATCCTGGCAGATAGATTCAGTGCAAACTTCACTCCCCTCTCAACCCCAAAAGGGCCCACAACAATACCAGAAAAGTGTAGTGTCCTGGAAATCACAGACGCACAGGGAAAACAGCCCTTTCAAAAGCCAAAAGCACAGCGGCAATGGGGCCAGATGGTGTCCCAGGCTGCGTCTTGCATGAAATACAGACCAAACTAACCCCCACCTAAACACACTGTTCAACCTCAGCCTTTCCACAGGCTATGTGCCCATAGAATGGTGCACAGCAACAGTTATTCTGCTCCACAAAGGAGGTGCCACAACTGCTAACTGTCGCCCCATAAGCCTGACTAGCCTGGTCTGCAAGGCTATGGAACGCATCATCATGGAACTCATTAACAAAGACATTGGGAACCTCCAAACACTTGACTGGACCCAGTTTGGCTTTGTTAAGGGCAGATCATGCCTAGTAAATCTGATTGACTTTTTCAAGACAGACCCCAAGGCCATAGATGAGGGGAAGGTGGTTCACACAGCCTACCGTGACCTCACCGAGGCTTTTGACACCATTCCCCACTCGGGAATTATAAGAAAACTCACCAGCCTGAACATAAACCCCTACATCATGAGATGGGTTGCCAATTGGCTTACAGACAGAACTCAGACAGTAAGAATAGCAGACTCCAGGTCTGACTATAAACCAATCACAAGTGGTGTCCCACAAGGCTCGGTCCTGGGACCCTTACTGTTCGGCATATACTTCTCAGAAGTACAGGCAAACACAGGAGGACAATGGCTAACCATGTTCACCGATGACTGCAAACTGGGAGCCATAATTGACTCTCTGGCTGACATGGACATTCTCCAAAAGGTCCTTACTGAGATGGATACCTGGTGTCAAAGTCATGGTCTCAAGCTAAATGCCAAAAAATGCATTGCCATCCCATTTGGGAAAAACAAAACACCCATGAATTACCAAAAAAAAAAAGAGAGCGGATTTGTAGAACTAAACTCCTTTATTGGTAAGCTCTTTCATTGGCAAAAGGTAAGCCAAATTCTTCAGAGGCAAAAGGTAAGCAAACTCCGTCAGGGCAAAAGGTAAGCCAACTTCTTCAGTGCAAAAGGTAAGCCAACTTCTTCAGTGACAAAAGGTAAGCCAACTTCTTCAGTGGCAAAAGGTAAGCCAACTTCTTCAGCAGCAAATGGTAAGCCAACTTCTTCAGTGGCAAAAGGTAAGCCAATTTCTTCAGGGAAAAAGGTAAGCCAACTTCTTCAGTGACAAAAGGTAAGCCAACTTCTTCAGTGGCAAAAGGTAAGCCAACTTCTTCAGCGGCAAAAGGTAAGCCAACTTCTTCAGTGGCAAAAGTGCTTACCAATAAAGGAGTTTAGTTCTACAAATCCGCTCTCTTTTTTTTGTTAAAGTGCTTACCAATAAAGGAGTTTAGTTCTACAAATCCGCTGTCTTTTTTTTGTTTTCACTATTTTTGGATTTTTATCAGTACGTAACCCATGAATTACCACATAGGTGTCAGCCCCCTTAATAAAGAAGAGGTAATAAGAGATCTGGGGACCCAGATTGATAGTAATCTCTCCTTTGACAATCACATTGCCAAAGTATCTAGGAAATCCTTTTATGTAGCCCATCTAATTACTAAAGGGTTCACATCTAGAAATAAAGAGGTTATAGTGCCCCTCTACTTGTCACTCATCAGACCCATCATAGAGTACAATGCCCCATTTGGGATGTACCTCACAAGATACTTCCAACAACTGGAAAGACCACAAAAGCACCTCACCAAGAGGATTACTGGCCTCAAACATATGTCCTATGCAGCCAGACTGGAAAAACTCCGG
Source organism: Protopterus annectens (assembly GCF_019279795.1). Classification (NCBI taxonomy): domain Eukaryota; kingdom Metazoa; phylum Chordata; order Ceratodontiformes; family Protopteridae; genus Protopterus; species Protopterus annectens. Next base: position 175,895,220 of record NC_056744.1, read on the forward strand.
CTGTACTCAGTAGCATATCGCTTACTCAGAGGTGATCTCTGCCTGACTTACAAAGCCATGTCCAACTCAGAATTGATGGACATGCTCCACCTAAAGAAATCCAAGTCACTGTGAGCCACTTGCTCTAGTGAGCTAAACCTTACCACAACAATAAATAGAACATGCTGGAGGATAGATTCCTGTCACAGGGACTCCGCATGCTTTGGAACAAAATTCCTAACTACATTAGGCAGAGCCCCTCACTAACACTCTTCAAGAGAAATCTTGATGAGTGGATGGGTAACAGAAACTACACCCCTGGGATCACTTAATTGGCTTTTCTTGACAATCAAAAGGGCATAGCAAAATAAATTTAAAATGGGCGGCAAAAGCTGACACACTCTGGCTAGGCTTATAAATGCCCTCGGGCAGATAGCCTAGTACCTACCTATGAACCCATGTACATATAAATGTTAAACATCTTCCTTTGGTAGTACAACTTCTGGTTGATTTTCTCAGGCTGTTATATAGATTGTGTTTATCTGTGTCATCAGGGATTTTTTTTCACTTTCCAACTACTGCTGTTGCCTTTTAAAAGCTAGTCAATCTGCAGTGTTATCCAGGGTACTTTGTATACTTTAAATCTTCCCATTTATTGGATACACTTTATTTATAGGTTCATAGGTTCATAGGTTCATACTAGGCTATCTGCCCTAGGGCATTTATAAGCCTAGCCAGAATGTGTTTTGGCTTTCACCACCCATTTTAAATTTATTTTGCTATGCCCTTTTTCGAGGTTAGTATACTGTGCCTCTGTCTAACAGTGACACAGAAGTGATACCCGGGGTAAACCTACGATCTCCCATCCACTCATCAGGATTCCTCTTGAAGAGAGTCAATGAGGGACTCTGCCTAACCTGGACTGGGATTTTATTCCAGAGTGAAGGGAGCCTCTGGGTTATGAATCTGTCCCTTCAACATGTCCTATTTATTTCAGTGCTGAGGTTCAAGTCTCTGGCCAGTGCTCGATGGGATTTGGATTCTCTGAGGTGCAGCATGTCCATTAATTCCGGGTTGGACATGGCTTTATACGTCAGGCACAGATCGCCTCTGAACAGGCAGTATGCTACTGAGTAGAGCTGGAGTTTCTTTAACCGGGCAGCATATGGCATCTGTTTGAGCCCTTTGATCCTCTTGTTGAGGTACTTTTGGGGTCTTTCCAGTTGCTGCAGGTGTCTGGTAAGGTACATCCCAAAAGGGGCATTGTACTCAATTATGGGCCTGATGAGGGATGAGTAAAGAGGCACGATGTCCTCCCCTGATCTAGATGTGAATCCCTTCATGATTAGGTGGGCTATATAAAATGTTTTTCTAACCACTTTGGCCATGGAATGGGAATGGGAGTTAAAATATTAAGGAAAATAAAGACAGCCTCAAAATGACAACTACATGTATACAGTGAGCTCAGTCAATAGCATTAAGTTCCCCTAAAAGACTATATTCTATATTGCTGTGGTTGATATGAACATGCGGTTTTCTGGCAGAGTATAGCTATCACACAGAAAAAAACTAGGACTGTGACTATTTTAGTAGTTGAGCAATTTAAGGGATCACCTACAGTTTTCATCCTAAACAGCTGCCCAAAAGTATACTGACTCACTCTTCTCTTGTCCTTCACAGATGCTTATCTTGCAAACTTCTTTCATCATAACATGCAACACAGGGACGCAATCTGGAAAATGTACAAACAGCTTTATGGAGAACCCTCACAGTATAGTTAAAATTGTTAATTCATACTAACACTAAGTTCTGTTGTTAAATTCTGATGAATCATATAATTTAATATTATTTATCATGAAAATCTGTTAACAAATCTTATCAGTGAATGTGACATGCCATTTCAGTTTAAAATATTGAAAGTTTAAAATTCAAAATGAGGCACATTCTTCATAAGGAGATACAATAGGGTGGCACAGTGGTGCAGCAGTTAACGCTGTCGCCTCACAGCAAGAGGTTCTCCGGTTTGATTCTCGGCTGGGGTACCTTCTGTGTGGAGTTTGCATGTTCTTCCTGCATTTGTGTGGGTTTCCTCTGTATACTCCAGTTTCTACCCACATTCTAAAGACATGCATCTGGAGCATTTCTCCCCAGGCCTCTGCTGAAAACAGGATATGTGAAACCTAGTCAGACTTCCCCAGTCAACAAATGTTAAATAAATAAAATTGAGGGGTATGTGTTTTGGGAAAGTGAGTAAATTATGGCATAGGTTGCAAAGATGCAAAGGTACACTACTTATCATTAAGTGACACAGTTCAGCTTATTTCAACTCTTGTTTAGCATTTCACTTATTAATCATAAATTGTCAAGACTGACACTTGCTTGGCATGTAAGTGGATGAGAGATTCTATTACAAGGAGCAGTGAGACAACTACTGGCGTGGGACTGCACTGGGTTTTGGACTGGATTCCTTAATTTAAGGTTTGCATAGTTCAATATTTTTTTTGTTGCTGTTGTTTTCATAATGTATTATAGTTTTATTTTTTATATTAAGTTTTGTTTTACCTTAAAGTACTTTTTCTTGGAGTTTTAAAAGCCCTCAGCATGGGTTGAATTGAAAAAAAAATCCTTTTCCATTCACTGATTGCAAAGAAATTAAATCCAGCTAATTAGTTGGAGAAGCAGACACATGGAATTTTTTTTTATAAAAGGTACATACTGTAGCTGCATTCTTATATAACTACAAGTACTGTAAGACCATGGTTGAAGTGCAAATATACTGACTTTTTGGCTAGATTTCTTTGGTTAAATTTTAATAACTTTCATTACGTTTTTTTTCAGAGTTTTAACCTTAATTATTTTATAGGAGTTTCTAGAGTTCTTGGCTAAAGTCAGTTAGAAAAAAAATCCTTTACCATTCACTGGCTGAAAAAGAATTCACTCTTGCTAATTAATGGAAGGAGCTGAGAAGTAGGATTTCTTATATAGGGTATTTATCTGCATTTTTATTTAGTCACAAGTGCAGTGAGACAACTGCTGGTACGTTTCATTATTTTTGATTTTTGCTCTTGCTGTATTATAGTTTGTTTTTATTTTAAATTTTGTTTTTTCTTGATTTTTTTCTTTAATGTTTTAAATATTCTGAGATAGGATCAATTACAAAAAATATATTGTCCATTCACTGATTAAAAAAAAATTAAATCTAGCTAATTGGTTGGAAGAGCTGAATAGTAGGATTTCTTATTAGGGGGATTAAGCTGCCATCTGTTTTAGTTACACTCTTATTCAGCTGTCAATGCTGCAAATGGTTTGAGCCCATTATTGCCATGTGACTGTATTCGATTTTGCACTGGATTTCTTCATTTAAGGTATGGATACTCCAATTAATATTATTATCAGATGTTGCACTTATGACGGTACAGTTTGTTTTTATTTTAAATTTTGTTTTGCCTTAATCTATTTTTCTTGGAGTTAAAAGGATCTTGGCAAGGGACAGTAAAAATTCCTTTCCCATTCAGTGATTAAAATGAATCAAATCTTGCTAATAAGTGGGAAGAATGGAATATTAGGAATTCTTATATAAGGTATTAATTTGTATTCTTATTTAGCTGCAAATACTGTGAGACAACTACTGATGTATGACAGCACTTGATTATGGATTGGATATTTTCATTTAAGTTTAGGATACTTCCACTTTCTTAATATTCTTGTAATTTGTTTTATTTTGAGTTGTGATGGTGGAACTGTGTATATTCAAAATAACACGTTTGCAATTAACAGTGTAAATGACTAAGTTAGAGAAATTCACTTTTGCTAACATTCTAACTGAGGAATTTAGGCTTAGGGTTAGGGAGCAGGGGGAGTTTATATTGAGTTAGTAGAAGAGCAGAAGAGGAGTTTTGGGATTAGTGTGGGAGAAGAGACTTTTAGATTAAGGCAGCAATCAAGAATTTAAGTTTGGAGAGTGTGATGGGAGTCTTAGAGTTAGGGAGTGTTGAGAGAATTTAAGTTAGGGAGCTGGAGAAGTTTTACATTTAGAGAGCAATTATTGAATCTTCACTTTAGGGATTGGGTGGGGAGTCTTAGGGTTGGAGATAGGATATTTTGAGGGCTGTTCAAATGGAAAGAATTGTGGAAGAATTATGTAAATTTGGAGAACTGTGGCATTTGGAGATAGGGTAGTTTCCTTTTTGGCTATTGAATGTGTTTGTGGCTATATTTGACATGTTATGGTTCCATGCAATTTCTATTGACATATGTAATTTTCATTTAAGCGGGATACACTTTTTGTCTATATATATATATATATATATATATATATATATATATATATTCACCTTCAAATTGTCGAATGTCATAATGTCTAATGTTCATTTGGTTGAAAAATAACATCTAAACCCAAAACATTTAATGATCAAAATGTCTAAAATCATTTAATTGAAAAAGCAATGAGATCACCTCTACTAGCCCCCCCTGCACCATCCCATGAGGGCGCTGTAACCCCCACCCCCCCTACTTAAATATACCAACTCCGATATCGCACTACAGTGCAGAAATGGGCAAATTCAATAATTTCGACATTGTGAGTTTAGACTAATTTTATATAAACATTTTGATCATTCAATATAGTGCATTCAACCAATTCACTTTCAACCATTTAGCATTCCACATTTTGAAGGTAAAACTATATATATATATATATATATATATATATATATATATATATATATATATATATATATGGTACCTGTCAAATCTTTGAGAGCTCAAAATTTCGAACGTTACATGGTCGAGATCAAACGTTTGAAATTTTGAGTGCTCATAGATAGACTTTCAATGGCACCACATGGTGCAGATAGGGAGAATTTCCCTTTTCTGCACTAAAGTGCGGTCTCGGAGTTGGTGTATTTAAGTATGGGGTGTTAAAGTGTTTTTTTTCTGTTTTCTTTTCTTTTTTTTTTTTTTTTTATGTTTGAACATCCAAATGTCGAACATTTGGTCTCAACCATGTAATGTTCGATATTTTGGATGCTCGAACATTTAACATAGACATATATATATATATATATATATATATATATATATATATATATATATATGTGTGTGTGTGTGTGTGTGTGTGTGTGTGTGTGTGTGTATGTGTGTGTGTGTGTGTGTGTGTGTGTGTTTGTGAATGTGGTGTATACATGTGTGTATATATTCAAACACACATATATATATTTCTCTGATATATCCTGTCAATTGCACATTGTATTGAGAGAGATTTATTGCCTACACTTTTTGTCAAGAATTTCTGCATGTCACTTGCAGGAGTTTTTGAATGATGTATCATTGACTGCTTCTGTGGTGTGAGCAGTGTTTGCATGCATATGGTGTGATTTTTTTCATTGGCTGTACCAAAAGCTTTGGTATGGGAATATGTGTGCAAATATTTGTGGGTTATGATAACATTTAATTATTTATTTATTTATGTATCCAAGTTAGTCCCTCTAGGCTAGTGGCTTCTTTTCAGGTTAGACTTGAGGTGATGTTTATACTACTAGGGCAAATTTGGCAAGTACATCAAGAAACATCCCTTACTCATCACTGCTTTGAGTGGGAACCATTTTGGAAGAGCACTTCCAATTTGTGCCTCAGGTACAGAGGCATTCCAGAGAGACAGGGAGGCATATGGAGAGAGATGGAGATGATGGAGTAGTGATATGAATGAAGGAGAAAGCAAGTACTGAGACTGGAGTGTGCAGAATTCTGAGGAAATGTTTTAATGAAACATGTTTGATAGAGATGAGTCAGCAAATAATGGATGTATAATTACAACCCTCCAGTCAAGAATATAGTAACAAGAATAGGAATTTTGCAGTGGTGTAATATGTGTGATGTAGAGGTAATTATATTAGAAGACCCACGAGTTTTAACAAGCAAAGAAATATTACATTACAAACAGAGAAATTATGAGGAGGAAAAATAATTTGGAATTTGGGAAATGAGAGATGCTCTGGGATAGCTGTATTCTGTAGAAATACAATAAAGTTATTAGATGTAATTTTAGCAAAAATGGGAAGATTAACCGTTGTAGATTTAAAATGGAAAGAACACGTGCATAGAATTATAATATGGTATGCTTATACTAACAGCAAAGAAAGGGAAAGCTTATGCCATCAAATTTTAGACTATGCAGTGATAAATATGAATTTTATAATAGCAGGAAATGTTAACTGTGATTTAGGAGGCAAGCATAAAAAGAAAGGAAATAATATAAGAAAAATGTTAGAAGTTATAAGATTTGGTAAGTTAAAACTTTGGGACAAAAATGTATGGACTTACAAAAGGGATATGTATAGAATATGTATAAAACTGAAAGAGATTATTTTATAGTGTCAGAAGGTTTAGTTATGAGAGAAAGGGTGGCAGTTGAAACAGGATTTTCTGATCATCTTGCAATATGGGTAGAGATAAAAGAAAACAAGGAATACATAAAATAGTTAAAGAAATAAATGGGATAAATGAGAAAACATGGAATGATGAAGGAAAGATACTGGTAATACAGTTATGGAAAGATCATATTATTATGAGAACATTTTATAAAAATTGGTCTGAATGGTGGGTGATATTTAAGGGAAAATATAAAAATGTTTTTTTACAGTGGCAATATGATGTGAGAAAGGTAGAGAAAGAAAAATATAAAAGAACATATAACAATGCATTGGAAAATTTAAGACATAATAATATAAAATACTTTGACAAAGAAAAAGAATTATATGAATGAAATTAATAAAAACACAAGAATTGTTATATAAGCAAAGATACTTTTACAAGGAAAAAGAGAAGTACTGAGCTACTTAAGCAGATTAGTAAAGAAAGATGGTAGCATAATGGGATAATTAAAAATGTAAAAGTAGAAATAGAAAGAACTCAAGAAAAGATTATGAATAGTGAAGTGCAATATGTGCAACAAATGTTTAAAGAAAAAAGAAGACAGCAAAAAACATGGAAAGGAAAAAAAATACAGAAAAAGAGAATAAATAGTTGGAAAAGGAGATTTCTTTAAATGAGCAATATAAAGTATTAGGGCAAGGAAATATAGATTCAGCTGTAGGCCCAGATGGACTTGGGTATGAAATAAAAACTTAAGGGATTAGCAAAAGAATATCCCCCGGATTCAACAATCTTCTGTGCAGGACTAGCTTAGTCCTGCATGGAAGCGCCTGTTTAGGAGCAGGACGGTAGTGCACCATGCATATCAATGGAGGCACACTGCCCAAGCTACTAGGCTTACATGGAGCATGTACGAGTGCAGGGGGTGTGTCTGAGAGCAGACCTTTCAGAATAAACATGCTCCCTGCAATGTAGAACAGAAGAAAGTGAGAAGAAATGAGCAAGATGACTCATAGGTGTCCGCAGATCCCCACCAACAGTTCCCCATGTGTACAACAGCAAAAGTACAGAAAAAGTAAATGACGAAACCCTTTTATTTATTTTTTAATTTGATTAAAGCTAACTGGAGGTGCACGAGTGTGCCCATTGCTTAGCTATGGTTAAAGCAGCTTAAAATGATGAAGAGGATAGCAAGGAAGATATATACAAAAGAAACAGCACAGCAATAGTGTAGTGGGCAGAGCATTCACTTAATAAGCAGGCATTCCCAGTTCAAGTCCCACTGCAGTACAGTCTATTTTATATGGAAAAGTGCATTATAACCAATATTTTTGTTGCAAAACCTACTAAATAACACATATTTATGAACTAGAGTACTGCAGAAAATGCACATGTGAAGTATCAGTGTCATAATGAATAAGGCTCTAGTAAGCAGCTCTAAGCACAACTAAGCAGTAGTAAGCATATTTAAGCACTGGTAAGCATGTTTGAGTGTGTTTGCGTGGGGGTAAGCACTGCCTACACAGATTAAAAAATCTGGAAGCTTACTGAGTATAAGAAACTGTAACCGGAAGAAAGCAGTGCTTGCCATTGCGCAAACCCATCCAAACCCACTTACAACTGCTTAAAAGTGCCTTAACCAATCTGTATCCATGGCCCTTGTTCTGCACAGCAACAAAATAAGCAGCCTCTTCAAGGCTCAAAATCAGGATCCCACACACCATAGACAAAGTAATTTACCACTAAGCCATGACAGCTATACATAAATCTGATGTTTTCAGAAACATATCACCCAGCCCAGTCATGCTACAGTGCAGAGAATGTAACCAACATCTAGATGTATGTGTGTGTAAGTATATTAATATCTAAACAGATACAACATATATATATATATATATATATATATATATATATATATATATATATATATATATATATTAATATATATATATGTATGTATATTTAGAAATATATACATATGTATAAATATATATGAACATATATAAATGCAAATGCCTACATCGACACATATATATGTCTACACCTATATGTCGACATATGTACAGCAAGTTATGTATATGTACGCAGGACTATAGCTATGTAGGTATATACGGACATAGTCGTACATATGTAAGCTGATATATATATCTATATAGGTATATGTGGCCATACATCCATAGATAGCAATGGTAGATTAACAAACACAAATATGTCCAGATGCACCGTTTATGGGGTTGAGAGGCCGCAAATAATGTATGTCTTGTACGAATAGGCATAGATCCCAGCCAAACATGTCTGCCCTGCAATACACTACCAAGTGTTGCAGATCCCATAACCAGGACCTGACATGACATGGGCACAAGATGTTAAGAGTACTACATCCCACCTGTATGATGTCAGGCTGGTATTGGTAACATATCATACAGTACATGTGGCTCTCATAGGAAATGTAAAATGCGGAAGCTATCAACATCCCCAGGATAGATATACACAGACACACATATATATATATATATATATATATATATATATATATATATATATATATATATATATATATCTATATATGTATTGCTATACATGTGACTACACATTCACACGCAGAGATATGCACAGTAAGATACATATGTAGGAGGTGCACAAAATATGGAACATCCACTATGCCTACAGTTCACACCTGAACAACTGGACACTGTATGGGCTACCCATACAAATGGTAATCATTGCCTGCAACATATACCCACAGAGAGGTCATAGGAAAAAAACACCACACACAGGTTTGCAGGAATGGAAAACCTTTATTTGTGTACTAATACAGTTCTATATACTATTGATACTGTAATTGGGATTGTCTTCACAGACATGGTGTGTGTGGGGGTTCACATCTGCTTTCCACATCTGTGCCATTGGCTACTGACGGACATCCTAAGGACATCATAGTAAAGTACCGCTGCTAGCACGTACTGCCCCTGTCGACTGCAGCAGAGATATTGGCCCATATGTGTGAACATTTTAACACACTCTGTAGAGTTCAGAGGTATACACAGAACCCCTTAGTGCAAAACATGTGTACCATGGCTGACAACATGGATGTTGACAGCCATGTAGATGGGTATAACACATAACAACTGGTATACATATGCCACCATAGGTTTTGCATTCACACACACACCTGTTTGGCCTGACACATACTACCCACTGGTACAGGGGTGCCATGGCCACATACTACCCACTAGATATTGACATACATCTGTACAGCATCCTACTGCTCTGTCAAACATACATGACTGTTAAGGGGGGCCTGCAGCAGTACATCTGGCAAGTATCTGCACATGACACCTCACTGGGTAAGTACACTAAGCTGCTAAGCATGTAACAATGCACTGTGCAGGCTACAGGCAGACTGGCTCAACACAGGCCTACATCTCCTTTGGGGGAATGCACATGTACCTGCATATATAGCAGGTTGTACAGGCATGTCACAGCACAGGGTAAGATATACCTGTGTGAACGTGAATAACCACAGCCAATGAGAACAAAGCCACAGCCACATATGGCAAGCTAGCATAATATTACAGTGTATGGACTATCTGTTCAATACCATCCTCATATGTGCCACTCACACACTAACCCTACATATACTGGGCTGCTACCCAGTTTGGCCTGATGGCTGACTGTGGTATGGGATGTGTGTGTATGGCCCTACAAACATGTAAGCCAATATGGTAACATACAGTGGAGCAGCATGTAACATCAGATAGGATGGGACCTAGGACGATGACAACTACCACAATCTGTACACAGGACAAGGTACATATTAACAATGCACACACTGTCAAACATTCACCATAAGTACACAGACCTTAGTACTATACCAGGTTATGTCATCAAATATAACCCCTACTGGACATAACATGTGTAGCAGTCTGATATCTCACTGGCTTGTTATCAGATATGATGACACTGAATATGGTGTATAGCACATATGCACCTCTTCATGCACAACATATGTGCAAAGGCTGACAGATCTGGGGCTGGAAGCACATACACAGGGCCAGTATTGACATGTTGCTGTGATAACCTCATACATTTACTTTTATAACAGGGTTTGTTGCAGCATAAGTCCTATGAGGGATATGAAGTCAGTAACTGTCACAGCTTTCAACATCTACAGACTGTAATCCTCACACTACCTTCTGCAGTCCACAGATAGATGTTCTGTGGGTAACACATGAAACCAAAGGCTCAACACATTGCCCAGTCTGCAGATGACCCTGCAGATCAGGATTCCTCATAAACATAGAGCTGACATGGCTGGTACTGAGACATGTAGGACAGCCATATCCACACACACACTGTTAAACCAACATTACTCCAAATGCAGAATAGCAGCACTTACAGTCTGTAGTCAGGTTAGGCACATTCCCCTCCTGTGTGTTACCTTGTTTTCACAGTGTATGTTGTAAGAGGTAAATCCCCAATCCATCTGAGATGTTGTTTTCCAAACAACATATATAGTTCCTGCTCACAGTGAATAAAAAGGCCCAAACCACCATGATGTTCCTAGATATTGGAGTGTGTTTTCATGCAATTGGCTTTGAGAATGTTACCACAGCTGTTCCACATGCAATCAGCTACAGGGGGACTGAAATTCGTGCAGAGGCCAACAGCTGATCATGAGCATCACTTAAAATACACATGCTGCTGCCTAAGCAAAGCAGGTGTAGATCTCCACATCCACCAGAGAGGAAGTGGGAGAGGCAGACAGATGCACAGACAAGTCAGTGAGGGGTGGGAGAGTAAAACCTAATCATGTTTGTGTCACACACCTACCAGTGCAGGGTATCAAACCCCTGACAACTATGTAGTGCTATCACAGTTCTATACAGTTATTGGGTGTGTCACATGAGTTACCTGCTGTGGAGCACTCAGAACATATATGTGGTGGTGAGTGACATCTGCAACAGGGATACGGTAGCTATAGGGTAGGTGACGTACACGTGCCTGTCCGCATAAACAGGTGCCACCGTCAACACAGCCACACTCTCACAGGGACTTACACACATTGACACACTTGGCAGGGCCAGGATTAAAACTCATCAGTAGTGGGATTGCCACAACACATCACTGTGCAGGTATCACACGCACCACATGGGTCATACGGAGGTTATATGGGCAAAGGGTATAGGGAGGTGTCAGACATCAGACAGCATGCTTCAGTATGCCAGTGGGGGTTGTAGTGAGTGTGGATGTGAACATACACACCATACAATACACGCACAAACACACAGGGTGCCAGTACTGACATGCATGGGTGCGTGTCTGCACGGTTGTGTGGTGATCGACTGTGCCAGATGGCTATACAAGGATAGGCGATGGGTATACCTTGGCATTAGGCCACATGAAAATAGTCTGCAGTGTGGCTCAGGGCTGTGGTTTCTGCATTTGCCCACACAGGTGGGTATTGTATCCCCCATCCAGTCACCTGGGTGACTATTATGTGTGGCCAATGCTGTGCATCGCTTGCCATGTATGTGTTCCTTAGTCCATGACATGGACGGTGTCTGGGATGTGCACACCTCCCACATGCATGGCAATTGATATGTGGAACTGTACCTGGGGTGTCTGGCCCATGTTGTGAACACAGATTATCATCAGATGTGCCAGTCTTGCCCACCTGTGGTGAGAACTGGTAATGGGCAGCAGGTTTACCCTGCACCTACATTGATAGCATGCTAATGGCATTCCCTGGTGTCAGTGGCATCTGTCCATACAGGGCATGTTGTCAGGCATGGTATGTCCTTTGTGGGTCACATGTGATGGCACCACAAGTGTTGCAGGTGTCCATTGGGGAACATGGGGAGGGTGCACTGTCTGCATGTACATGCCTATTGGACAGAGTGCCATGCCCTCTGTAGACAACTGTGATCACTCCATAGTTACTATCAGTGGCCAATATGCAGTGTACTACCCACATATTGGCTGCTGCCTAGGCATGTGTGTGTATGAGACACGGGTTGAGAGTGTGCTCTGGGTAATACTGGGGTTGCTAACTGTGATTGCATGGCCTTGATGTCACATGTATGGGTATGATTTTGCACCCCAGCCTCCCAGCTATTTGACATCTGTTATCCATGTATGGCGGACATTGCAATATATAGAAGGGCCACCATGAAAGAATTATGCAAAAGCTGCTCTACATTGGCCACACACTCACAACCACCTCCACACAGGATACAAGTTACACACACACACACACACACACACACACACACACACACACACACACACACCTGTTATGTCTGGGAGTAGAACCTCTATGTAGCTAGTTTATTACACTACAACACTACACGGTTAGAACACATGCCATGGAGATTACTGGAGTACTCGTTCCCCAAAGGTGTGTATCACATTGTATGACATGATCAGGATTGCCAAAGTGGGACATTCTAATTGTAGTGAGTGTGACTAGCCTAAAATGTATTGCTCCCTACACAGACAGTGACACAGAAAAATCCACAACCAACTTGTGTGGGTATAGAACCCCTAACAGAGGTCTATATCACACTACAACATGGAGTTGTCATAGGACACACCACACAGATTACTGGAAAACTCCTTACCCAAAAGTGCATTTCACAATGAATGACATTAGCAGGATTGCCAAAGTTGGACATTTGAATTGTAGTGAGTGTGACTAACCTATAATGCATGGCTCCATAAACAGACATTGGAACACACACAAAACATCCAGAACTGCCATGGGTGGGGATGGAACCCTAGCACAGTTATAAATCACACTACAGCAGTACACAGTTATGGCATGCGCGATGGAGATTACTGGGCTACAACCTTCCCAGAGGTGTATTTCTAGGTGGGTGACATCAGCAGCCTTGCCAAAGTTAAGCATATGAATTATAGGGAGTGTGAGTACCCTAAAAAGCATTGCCCTCTACACAAACAGAGTCAGGCACACACACACACACACACACACACACACGCACATTTTGCCATGTCTGGGATTAGAACACCTACTTAATTAATTTATCACACTACAGCAGTATGCAGTTACAGAATGTGCTATGGAAATTACAGGGCTACAATCTTCCCAGAGGTATATCTCTAGGTGGATGACATCAGCAGCCTTGCCAAAGTTGAGTATATGAATTGTAAGGAGTGTGAGTACCCTAAAAAGCATTGCTCTCTGCACAGAGAGATACATACACATGCCATGTCTGGGATTAGAGCACCTATTTAATGACTTTATCCCACTACAACAGTATGCATTTATAGAACGTGCTTCAGAGATTACTACACTACAACCTTCCCAGAGGTGTATTTCTAGGTGGATGGCAGTAGCAGCCTTGCCAAAGTTGAGCATTTGAATTGCTGGTAGTGAGACTACCCTAAAAAGCATTGCTCTCTACACAGTCAGACACACACAGTTGTCAAGTCTGGGATTAGAACTCCTACCTAATTCATTTATCACACTACAGCAGTACACAGTTATGGGATGTACCACAGAGGTTACTAGATTACAGCTCTCCCAAAGGTGTATTTCACATTGGATGACTTCAGCAGGCTTGTTATAGTAGGGCTATGGAGAGGGCAGTGTGTGCATGGGCCATAACCCATTCATCTAGGGTTGACACACCGCATGCAGGCATACACAGGGTCATATTTCACAGGTTCATGTATGCAGCTGCTAGATGACTACTTCCTTGCACAGTCATGTTGCACAGCTGGCACGTGCACCACATAGTCTGTCATGCTGACAGATACTGGTGGCTAGTATCTGCAGTGAGTGACATCTGCACCTCATTTGTTTGGTGCCCTTTGGCTTGGGACAGGCCTGGATGGCTCCTTATCACAGTCACCCTCTTCCACACATCTATGTCCATCTACCTTTGGCTTATTATAGTGTGTTGTCCTTACATATATGTCTGTATTCCTATCCACTGTGTGTGCAAAGCATGAGTTGTGCATACTGACAAGTGTCTGCACTAATAACTGCGATTGCCATATATGTCTGGGCCATTGGTGTTTGCAGACATGGCCTTCATGTGTTTAAGGGAGTGAGCATGCCCAGTATGTCTGTCTGTATTGCATGTGTGGATCGAGTCCAGGTAATTTGTACTGCAGTGCTGACCTTTGTGTTGTACACTGACAGGTAGCATGCTGTCTCTGCAGGGTATCCATCGATCATTTTGCATTGACTGTTACTACATTTCTTCATAGCAGTGGGTCACACCTGACTGTTTCTACATTTCTACACAGGATTGGGGGGGGGCACCTGACTGTTACTATATTTCTACATAGGATGGGGGGGCACACCTGACTATTTCTATATTTCTACACAGGATTGGGGAGGCACACCTCACTGTTACTATATTTCTATGTAGGATGGGGGGCACACCTGACTATTTCTACAGTTCTAAACAGGATTGAGAAGGCATACCTGGCTGTTACTATATTTCTACATAGGATGGGGGGGGGGGCACACCTGACACTTGTACACATTTGCTAGGACTGTACTGGTATGTCGGGTACTCCATTGTGGTCTGTAGTCTTACCTATCATGATGGTTAGAGGCATAGCAGTCTACTACAGATCTTATCTTTTAATTACCTACATATTAGTTTCTGACATCCTACCCTTCAGAACTGACATCCCACTGCCTGACCTGCTGTAGTCTGTCTGTGTAGGCCTGGGGGGGAGGTTACCCATAGGCCTCATTCAGAGGCCATAGGACAGCCTTTGTTTGTGTTTGTCTACACCTGTTCTGCTGTGACTGTTGTTGGTTATGTGACCCCACCCCAACTGGCATGTGTGAGTCACTTACCTTGTGGGTGTCCCAGTATTGAGGGTGGTGTTGCAGGGCTGCCTATGTCAGATGCACATAGTACACTCCCTACACATGGTTAGGCACAGGTAATGTAATTTTTGGCATCCCTTTTACTGTATGTGAGAATCGGAGAGATGTGTTATTCCCTGTGTCCCTCCTGTGTCAGTATATGTGCTATGCGTTGCCTCTTTGCCAAGGCCAGAGCATACTGGGCATGCCTCTTTCTGCCTACTGGGGCAGGCTCAGGTTGTTCCTCCACTGAGTCTCTCTGTGCCTGTGCAGGCCTTGGCAATGGTGGGGGGCTGTGTGGCCCTGCCCCATGCTGTCCTGCTGCAACTGTTTCCACAGGATCATATTGTGTAGCATGGCACATACAAGGACGATTTGGGTACATGTAGCTGGTGAGTATTACAAGGCTCCACTGGATGTGTCCAGGCTCCAGAACCATGACTTGAGCATCCCAAACACAAGCTCTACTATAATTCTGGTCTGTGCATGTGCCTCATTATGGAGTTATTGTTCAGGTGTGTGTAGAATTCTGATGGGTGTCATCAGCCACGGTACCAATGCGTATTCAGCATCCCTCAGTAGGTGACCATGAGGGATGCCCCCATTGGCAAATCTGTGGTGCAGTTGCATCAGATGTCAGATGTCAGATGCAGGAATCATGATAGCTTCCAGGGCAGCCAGCACACACATTTATTATTATGCCCTGGGCATCGCAAGATCTGGAAATTGCGGATGATGTAGACCATACCCCGCTCACCAGGTGGTGCTTTGATATATATGTGCGTGCAGTCTATAGCATCCTCTACTTCAGGGTATTCTGCTATTTGGTGGAACAGTTGCATATTGCTGGCCAACACCTCATGGGTGTTGGGGAAATATATGTGCTCATCAACATGTGCTGACATGGCATCCAGGAACTGGTAGAGTACCCTGGATGCTGATGCCTGTGAAATCCCCATCATATTCCCAGTTGGCCTTTGGAAGGTACCTGTAGCTAGTATTCTTAGGCCTACACATACCTTGGTATCCACCAGGATGGGTTCCCCTCTGTTAGTTCTGTGTGTCAGGCATGGCTGGCACAGCTCAACAATTTGCTCTAGGAGGTCCCTGTCCAACTATAGCTCTCCACTGTCTCCAGCACATGTAGCACCTGGTAGGTTACCCTGGGTATGTACACTCTTCTTTGTCTCCTCACTTTGGGTTGGTCGACAGTATTCACATCCTCATCACTCTCAGCCTCTTCCACAAGTTGTATGATAGCTATTGCAGCCCCTATAATTTTCTGCTGTGAGTGTTAAAATTTCCCCACTTGTTTACACCAGTGGTGTATAGTGTGGGAAAAAACAGAGGGGAAGGTGTTTGCTTAGTTTAAAGTGGTGTTCTGGGCTGGGCTGGTCTGCTGCCTGTGTAATTGGCTGATTCTGATACATTTCACCTGCCAGCTAAGCTACTTCTCCTTGATTACCTTCCTACTGCTGTTTTCTCTTTTATTGCCTTCCTGTTTAAGCCCGTGTGTGCGCTGCGCAAACAGAGTGCTCACATGTGCACATTGCTGCTATTTCCTGGGTTAACTTATTTTTTCTTCCTGTAAAACCCAGTGCATGGCGTGCGCACCCGCTTAGGCTTTGTAAAGAGTGCTAAACAGATTTAGACACACCCCTAGCTTAGCTGTGCTAAGCTAGGAGCAAACCTGAACCACAGGGCTCCAATCCACTTACAGTATGCCTGACACCCCCCCCCCCCCCCAATAATGTCACCTAACTACTAGTCTTGCACCAAGCTATTCCTGCTCTTACACTGTTTGGACCTGACTCACATGCTGAGTAAAACTAGGATTCACTATCATTCCCCCCATTTGCATAGGATTGCCTGCTGATGCATAGTTACATGTCTCACACTGAGCCTCCCTCCTTAGCAACCACTACTCACTGGCCATGTTGTCTTCTGTCTGCCATTGACTTGCATGGCAAAATAGTGATTTTTGTTAGAATGCTTAATTTAGGTTTATTTTGTTATATTCCCCCGATCCCATTTGCTCGCTGCTGACCTACGCTTAAACAGCCGAAATCGGCTTAAGAGAAATTAAAGGTTGATTTTTTTTATTTTTTGTTTTGTTTGCAATGCCAATAGCCTTATACTTGGCCATTGGCATGCTTCCTCAATGCTTCCTCACAGCCTTTATTTGGAGCTGTCACAGCTCCGTTTTGGATTTTGCAGAAATGTACTTGGTTACTAACCAAGTACATTTCTGCAGATTACACTAGCCCTGCATGGATGGTCGCAAGCTTCCTGGAATGCAAAATCACCTCATTTGCATGGATTTCTCCTGCAAATGGGGTGATTTGCATACAAGGGTTTAGTCCATGCAGGATTAGTGCAGGAGTTCTTGTGCACGCCCCTGCAGGCTGTTCCTGAATCACACGGCAGACATATTGCCTGCTAGAGCTCCTGCTCTGATCCTGCACGCCGTGCAGGGCATAGTGAATCTAGGGGTATGTTTTAAAATTTTTGAATGAATGGTTAAATTAAGGTTTTTATCTATAAAGAATTATGTAGTTGAATATTTAAATTCATATGGAAGCATATGGAAAGAGCAAGATAGTAGAGAATAAAAAAAAACTAGAGACCAATAGTATTAAATAATAATGATTATATGATCCTTATGAAAATAATACAAAAGAGATTTGAAACTAAAATGGAAAATTTTATGAAAGAAGGCATATATAGTATAAAGGGGAAGGGTTGTCAAGAATTATTAATGATAGTTAGAGAAATTGTGGATGATATTATGAACAGAAAGGAAGAAGTGCAAATCATGATAGGAGATGTTAAGAAGGCATTTGACACAACTGAATGTGTAACCTTATGGGTAATAATGAAAGAGTATAATATAAGTGCGAAAGTTAGGAAATTATGTATGTCAGCGTATAGCAATCATCATCTTCTTTCAGCTGTTCCCATTAGGGGTCGCCACAGTGGATCACCTGTTTCCATTTCTTCCTGTCCTCTGCATCTTGCTCTGTCACACCAACCACCTGCATGTCCTCTCTTACCACATCCATAAACCTTATCTTAGGCCTTCCTCTTTTCCTGTTACCTGGTAGCTTCATCCTTAGCATCTTTTTCCCAATATACTCAGCATCCCTCCTCAGCACATGTCCAAACCAACGTAATCTTGCCTCTCTGGCTTTGTCTCCAAACCTTCCAACCTGGGCTGACCCGCTAATATACTTATTCCTAATCCTGTCCAACCTCGTCACATGCAGTGCAAATCTTAACATCTTTAACTCTGCCACATCCAGCTCAAACTCCTGCCTTTTTGTCAATGCCCCTGTCTCCAACCCATATAACATAGATGGTCTCACTACCCTCTTGTAGACCTTCCCTTTCACTCTTACAGGTACTCATCTGTCACTAATCACTCCTGGCACTCTTTTCCACCCACTCCATCCTGCCTGTACTCTCTTCTTCACCTCTCTTCCATACTCACCATTACTCTGAACTATTGACCCCAAGTATTTAAACTCATCCACCTTCGCCACCTCTACTCCTTGCATCCTCACCATTCCTCTATCCTCCCTCTCATTCACACACATATATTCTGTCTTAGTCCTGCCTTATGTCAGCGTATAGCAATAATAAAGTAAAAACCCTTGTAAATGGCTGTTTCAACCAAGAGGTACATATGAATATTGGTGTAAGACAGAGATGTCCAATGAGTTGTATACTCTTTGCATTAGTTAAAAATGTGATAGTATGTGAAATAAATTACAAAATGAAGGAGGTAGGTTATATAACACCTGAAGCATTAAGAATTCCATTTCTGTTAAAATATGCAGAGGACATTCTAATAACTGCAAAAAACAAAATTTAGATAAAAGAAGTAATAATTTACACAAATGGGTGTTTAGAGATGATAGGGATGGCTTTAAATAAAGTAAAAAGTAAAGGTTTTCGTGATGTAGTAAAGATTGGGGTATATATTTTACAATGAATGAAATGTCTGTGTTAGGTATACATTTGGGAATAAAGATTTAAGTAGAATTCAATGGGAAAAACAATAGAAGAAATAAAGCAGATGTATTTTCTGGAGAATATATAAATTATCATTCAGAAAGAAAGGCTTATTTGATAAATTCAGTAATGATGGGAAAAACAGCATACTTAGCAAGTCTATTTATGTTGCCAACAGCATTTGAAAAGGAATTATTAACAGATAATTTTTCATCTATATGAGGTTCTATATTAAATCCAGCAAAGATATAAGTTTGGTATGTAAATGGGTTTAAAACTTACTGTAGTATTTATATCTGGTTCTGAATCAGCCTACAACCTTAATATTGAATTACATTCACTAATCTCCAACTTGCATTTAAACTATATTCATAGTATTACAGTTGGCATAGCAGTTAAATACACATTCCTTCTTTGTTCTTGGGTGCCTAAAACTATTCCCAACTTCAATAGATTTACAGCAACTACAACTATGACATGGTTAAGTATCACATTTATTCATCACTGCTTTATACTCATCTAATTTTAAATCCTTATAACACATCCCTGGATTTACTAAACTTCCATGCAGGACAAATCTAGTCCTGCACGGAAGCAGCAGTTTAAAGGGAGGACGGCAGCGCGCCATGCATAGTAATGTAGGCGTGCTGCCTGAACTCCTAATGCTACACAGAGAGTGGACAAGTGCAGGGGGCATGTCTGATGGCAGAACTCTCAGAATAAACACGCCCCTGCAAAGTAGAACCGAAGAATGTGTAGATAAATGAGCGAGACCACTCATAAGTGTCTGCATATCCCCACCAAGAGTGCCCATGTGTTCAACAGTAACAGTACATTCAAATAAAATGAAGAAACCCTTTATTTATTTTTTCTAAAACCCCGAGTACAGCTAACCGTAGGTGCATGGGTCTGCCCATCGCTTAGCTACGGTTATAGCAGCTGAAAAGGCTGAAAAGGATAACAAGGAATATACATGCAAATAAAGCAGCACAGCAATAGAGTACTGGTTAGAGCATCCGTTAATGGACAGGCATTCCCAGTTCGATTCCCACTGCAACACATATCATTTTCCATGTGAAATCTGTATATGAACATATTTTTACATTGTTTTGCAGTATAACCTACATAATAACATTTAAATGTGAACTGGGGTACTGCATTAAATGCACAAGTGAAGTGTCAGTGTCATAATGAATAAGGCACTAGTAAGCAGGTTTAAGCAAAAATAAGCAGTAGTAAGCATGTTTAAGTGTGTTTGTGTGGGGGTAAGCATTGCCTACACAGATTAAGCAAAGTAGAAGCTAACTGAGTGTAAGAAACTGTAACCGGAGGTTAGCAGTGCTTATCATCATGCAAACCCACACAAACCCACTCACAACTGCTTTAAAGTGCCTTAATCACTCTGTATCCAATGGCCCATGTTCTGCCCAGCAACAAAATAAACTGCCTCTGCAAGGCTCAAATTCAGGACCGTTTACACTATAATCACAGTAGTTAACCACTAAGCCATCATAGCAATAGATATGAATGAGGTATCAGCAAACTAACCCTCACCACAGGAAAACAAAACCAAACATGTGAACTGAATCTATGTACAGTGTGAAGTGATATAACCTTCTATATAACATAAATATGTGAAATGGAGTACTGCAGTAAGCATAGATCTGAAGAGTGATTGTAATAAGGTGTAGAAGTCCCCGGGTCCCCATACAGTGTATGTACACATGAATCACGGATACCAGACTTGTAATGAAGAATAAGCCATTGTCAAATGGCAAATACAGTGCTAATTAACTATTAAGCAATGTTAACCGCAGCACAGCTCAAGTTAGTAAGTGTAAGCAATGTGTAGCAGAGACAATTCAATCTGCCTAGTGGTATACCTCTTTAAGCAGTGCCAACCTTATGTAAGCAGGTGTGCCCATAGCTTAGCCTTTTCAAAACTGGACAATCACAGGGAAGTGCGGGAAAATGGCCATATTTAAAGCCCATAGGTGGGAATACGTCTCATAGCTGGTTGTAGCTTCCTACTCCAGGCAGAATGGCTGGTGTGGGTGAAGGAACTTGATTTAGAGCACAGTGCTGGGGCATCCAGGAGTCAAAACTCATGGTATGGCTCCTAGTAAAACACCATGAGGAGAGACTTCTGCAGGGCCAGTACCAGGGCTTGCAGTATAAAATGGAGGCCTAGGACAGTCTTGCCTGTGACCTCATCAGTGCCACAGGTATTCCCCGGGCTGGTGAGCAGGTCAGGCACCACCATGCTGACCTGAAGAAGTGGAGGGGGGATGTCCTGAAACAGTTGATCCAGGAGTCTTGGCAGATGCCCAATGCCCCAGGACTGAGTAAGTACTCATTCTACCAAGTAGTAAATAATTGCACAGCTTGTGTATACTATGGATAGGTATGTCTAAATATCACTGCATCTCTCTTACAGCTGCAGATGAGTGGGCCGCGAACAGGCAAGCCCATGATGCTAGGCTACAAAGGCTGCATTGCAAGGCAGGTTAGTAATCAGCCTGCATGTACTGTCATAAAAAATAAATATAAGAGCCTTAGAAAGTGTTGTAGCAGTAAAAATAAATGTGTAATAGTCTGTAAATAAAGGTATAACCCCTGGAATGGTTCTGTTTACTCTTCTCTCATATGTTGCCGCTCTGTTCCATACTATAAATAGTACTGGTGTATCTTAAGCAGTGTCACCCACACCGTGGTATACAGAGAAAATGGGCATGAAGTTTTGCATAACAATGTTGGAAGTGCCAAGAGGTCAGTTATATTGTACAAGTTAGGGAGACTTAGATAGAAAACAGTCGAAAGCTTTACATCAATTCCCTGATAGCACAGTGTACTGTGATGTTAGCAATAATATTATGTCACACACAGCAGGGGTTTGTATCCTGGGAGTGCTACTAAGGTGTATGCATAAGCATACCCCACAACTGTACAGATTTTGATACAATGTTCAGATAGAAAGCTGTATGCATACTTACACCCAACAACAGTACAGATTTTGCTAGAATGTTCAAATTGTAAGTTGTATGCATATTCATACCCCACAACTGTTCCAGTCTGTACAGCATGTCCAGATAAATGGCCCTTATCACCATCCTGGTACCCTGTTCTCTTAAAAATCCAGTGTGCTGTTCCAAGAATTGTAGGCAGCTGTCAAGCACATATAACTGATATTCAAAAGTGTACATAGTCAGAGATTGTATATAGAAACATACCTGTCATTCTAGCATCTCACCCAAAGTGTATGACAGCAATTCTTAACATATGTAGCATTAACACCTGCATCCTGTCATGCCTGTATGTAAGACACATGTCATGTATATAATAATTTATAAACATACCAGTGTACAATATAAGACCATTGTGTAGTGTATTAATACATGTCAGGGAAAGACCACTGCAGTGACTAAGAATGTTGTGAAAATTACAAGGATATATTAGTTGTTAATTGCTCACTCTTTCTCACCCCTACCATATGTGCATAATAACCCAATGACACTCATCAACTGGTATGTGTACACTCCAACCGTTTGTTGGGACATATGTCCTAATGGTTTATAAATATTCACATTTGTTTCCATGCATGTGCCATGTTAAATCACGCCCATATTGGTGGCCTGTTGCCATCAGTGAAACCTGCATGCTCCTGTAATGGCCACTGTTGTTCCATATATGCATGTGTTTTGCTTGCTCTGCAACTGTGTTAAATATGGCATGTCGGGTTAATGGGAATACCTCTACATGCTGTTATAACTAATCCTGAATGCTGTTGACTGTTACTAACCCATATCTGCCATAAACATGTGACAACACAGCTCATATGGAAAGGCTGGTCCCAGCAGACCTACCTGTCCCACCTCAGATGGCCATGGCACCGGGCACCAGCACATCTGGGGCCCAACCTGGGACTTCCTCCTCTGTGGGTCCTGCACCACCTTCGGGAGGAACCACTGCAGGGGATGGGGCTCATCCCCACTCGGAGCAGGCACGGAGGGGAACCTGTCACCCATCAACAGGTCCGAGCCGTAGTGCATAGGGAGCTCAATCTGGAGTATCAAGAGTGGCTACGCCAGCTTGAGGGTCGAGTGGTGCTATTAGAAGGTGAGCATGTCCCTCCTACACAGCCCCAACCACACCTACCTTCGGGGCCGTGAAGGTGCAGTGGTGACTGCCCATGGGTGGGGACCTCAGTCCCACTGTTTCCAGTTGGAGGCTCATGGGCTTGCGACTTCCAAACACCCCTCACTGTCCAAGGTGTTTACCCCCCACATGTGTCATATACCGGCCCTGTATGTGCCTTGTGTGTCTTGTCTGTTAACCTACCCAAGCTCCCTCCCCAAATATACTTACTACCCCTCCTCAACATCCCACTCTCACCTGAAGAATAAAAAAGGGCAATCTGTTCCCACAAAAAAATCTCCCCCATATATAGCTGTCCATTTTGCACACGTGTCCACTGGACACATGTAATGTGGTCTAATTGGCATCACAATGAATATAAGATGCCCTCACACCTCTCCCAGGGGTTTGAGGGTCCACAAGAACCTGCAAATATAGAGTATAGGCACAGCCGTTGCTTTAGTAGAAATGGGCAGCTATGGACTTTTCCTATACCCTTCCTGCACATGCCTAGCTATTTTCCCTATGTCTTTCCCTCTTTGTGCCCCATTTTCCACCACTTTCCTATCAACCCCTTTTTCTTTTCT